>NW_027650430.1:0-85735 GCF_965287045.1 Carcharhinus amblyrhynchos
CTGACCCCACGTACAGTCCCCCAAACCTGAAATCTGAACTCTGACCCCAAGTACAGTCCCCCAACCCTGAACCCTGACCCCTGACCACAAGTACAGTCCCCCAACCCTGAACGCTGACCCCTGACCCCAAGTACAGGCCCCCAACCCTGAACCCTGAACCCTGACCACGGGTACAGTCCCCCAACCCTGAACCCTGACCCCTGACCCCAAGTACCGTGCCCCAACCCTGAACCCTGAACCGTGACCCCAAGTACCGTCCCCCAACCCTGAACCCTGACCACTGACCCCAAGTACAGTCCCCCAACCCTGAACCCTGAACCCTGGCCCCGTGTACAGTCCCCTAACCGTGAACCCTGACCCCTGACCCCAAGTACACTCCCCCAACCCTGAACCCTGACCCCAAGAACAGTCCCCCACCCCTGAACCCTGACCCCAAGTACAGTCCCCCAACCCTGAACCCTGACGCCAAGTACAGTCACCCACCCCTGAACTCTGACCCCAAGTACAGTCCCCCAACACTGAACCCTGACCCCAAGTACAGTCCCCCAACCCTGAATCCTGAACCCTGACCCCAAGTACAGTCCCCCAACACTGAAGCCTGACCCCTAGTACAGACACGCAACACTGAACCCCGAAGCCTGATCCCAAGTACCGTCTCCCAACCCTGAACCCTGAAACCTGATCCCATGTACAGTCCCCCAATCCTGAACCCCGAACCCTGACCCCAAGTACAGTCCTCCAACCCTGAACCCTGACCCCTGACCCCAAGTACAGTCCCCCAACCCTGAATCCTGAACTCTGACGCCAAGTAAAGTCCCCCAACCCTGAACCCTGACCCCTGACCCCAAGTACAGTCCACCAACGCTGAACGCTGAACCCTGTCCACAAGTAAAGTCCCCAACCCTGAACCCTGACCCCACGTACAGTCCCCCAACCCTGAACCCTGAACTCTGACGCCAAGTACAGTCCCCCAACCCTGAACCCCGACCCCGAGTACAGTCCCCCAACCCTGAACCCTGAACTCTGACGCCAAGTAAAGTCCCCCAACACTGAACCCTGACCCCTGACCCCAAGGACAGCAACAAACCCTGAACCCTGACCCCAAGTACAGTCGCCCAACCCTGAACCCTGACCCCGAGTACAGTCCCACAATCCTGAACCCCGAACCCTGACCGCAAGTACAGTCACCCAAACTCTGACCCCTGACCCCAAGTACAGTCCCCCAACCCTGAACCCTGAACCCTGGCCCCGTGTACAGTCCTCTAACCGTGAACCCTGACCCCGACCCGAAGTACAGTCCCCCAATCCTGAACCCCGAACCCTGCCCCCGAGTACAGTCCCCCAACCCTGAACCCTGACCCCATGTTAAGTCCCCCAACCCTGATCCCTGAACCCTGACCACGAGTACAGTCCCCCCAACCCTGAACCCTGACCCCTGACCCCAAGTACAGTCCCCCAACCCTGAACCCTGAACTCTGACGCCAACTAAAGTCCCCCAACCCTGAACCCCGACACCTGACCCCACGTACAGCCCCCCAAACCTGAAATCTGAACTCTGACCCCAAGTACAGTCCCCGAACCCTGAACCCTGACCCCGAGTACAGTCCCACAACCCTGAACCCTGAACTCTGACCCCAAGTACAGTCCCTCAATCCTGAACCGTGACCCCAAGTACAGTCCCCCAACCCTGAACCCTGAACTCTGACCCCAAGTAAAGTCCCCCAACACTGAACCCTGACCCCAAGTACAGTCCCGCAACCCTGAATCCTGAACCCTGACCCCAAGTACAGTCCCCCAACCCTGAACGCAGAACACTGACCCCAAGTACAATCCCCTTCCCTTAACCCTGACCCCTGACCCCAAGTACAGTCCCCCAACACTGAAGCCTGACCCCTAGTACAGACACGCAACACTGAACCCCGAAGCCTGATCCCAAGTACCGTCTCCCAACCCTGAACCCTGAAACCTGATCCCATGTACAGTCCCCCAATCCTGAACCCCGAACCCTGACCCCAAGTACAGTCCTCCAACCCTGAACCCTGAACCCTGACCCCACGTACAGTCCCCCAACCCTGAACCCTGAACTCTGACGCCAAGTACAGTCCCCCAACCCTGAACCCTGACCCCGAGTACAGTCCCCCAACCCTGAACCCTGAACTCTGACGCCAAGTAAAGTCCCCCAACCCTGAACCCCGACCCCGAGTACAGTCCCCCAACCCTGAACCCTGAACTCTGACGCCAAGTAAAGTCCCCCAACCCTGAACCCTGACCCCTGACCCCAAGGACAGCCCCCAACCCTGAACACTGACCCCAAGTACAGTCCCCCAATCCTGAACCCCGAACCCTGACCGCAAGTACAGTCCCCCAACTCTGACCCCTGACCGCAAGTACAGTCCCCCAACCCTGATCCCCAAACCCTGACCCCAAGTACAGTCCCCCAACCCTGAACCCTGTATTCTGACCCCAAGTATAGTCCCCCAACCCTGAACCCTGTATTCTGACCCCAAGTATAGTCCCCCAACCCTGAACCCTGACCCCTGACCCCAAGTACAGTCCCCCAACCCTGAACCCTGAACTCTGACCCCAAGTACTGTCCACCAACCCTGAACCCTGAACCCTGACCCCAAGTACAGTCCCCCAAACCTGGACCCTGACCCCAAGTACAGTCCCCCAACCCTGAACACTGACCCCAATTAAAGTCCCCCAACACTGAACCCTGACCCCTGACCCCGAGTACAGTCCCCCAATCCTGAACCCCGAACCCTGACCCCGAGTACAGTCCCCCAACACTGAACCCTGACCCCTGACCCCGAGTACAGTCCCCCAATCCTGAACCCCGAACCCTGACACCAAGTACAGTCCCCCAACCCTGAAACCTGACCCCTGACCCCGAGTACAGTCCCCCAACCCTGAACCGTGACCCCAAGTACAGTCCCCCAACCCTGAACCCTGACCCCAAGTACAGTCCCCCAAACCTGGACCCTGACCCCAAGTACAGTCCCCCAACCCTGAACACTGACCCCAATTAAAGTCCCCCAACACTGAACCCTGACCCCAAATACAGTCCCCCAACCCTGAACCCTGACCCCTGACCCCAAGTACAGTCCCCCAACCCTGAACCCTGACCCCAAGTACAGCCCCCCAACCCTGAACCCTGACCCCAAGAACAGTCCCCCAACCCTGATCCCTGAACCCTGACCCCAAGTACAGTCCCCGAACCCTGAACCCTGACCCCGAGTACAGTCCCCCAACCCTGAACCCTGAACTCTGACTCCAAGTACAGTCCCTCAACCCTGAACCGTGACCCCATATACAGTCCCCCAACCCTGAACCCTGAACTCTGACCCCAAGTAGAGTCCCCCACCCCTGAACCCTGACCCCAAGTACAGTCACCCACCCCTGAAACCTGACCCCAAGAACAATCCCCCACCCCTGAACCCTGAACCCTGACCCCAAGTACAGTCCCCCAAACCTGGACCCTGACCCCAAGTACAGTCCCCCAACCCTGAACACCGAACCCTGACCCCAAGTACAGTCCCCAAACCCTGAACCCTGACCCCCGACACCAAGTACAGTTCCCCAACCCTGAACCCCTAACCCTGACCCCTAGTACAGTCCCCCATCCCTGAACTCTGACCCCAAGTACAGTCCCCCAACCATGAACCCCGAACCCTGACCCCATGTACAGTCCCCCAACCTTGAACACTGACCCCTGACCCCAAGTACAGTCCCCCAACCCTGATCCCTGAACTCTGACCCCAAGTAAAGTCCCCCAACACTGAACCCTGACCCCAAGTACAGTCCCCCAACCCTGAATCCTGAACCCTGACCCCAACTACAGTCCCCCATCCCTGAACGCAGAACACTGACCCCAAGTACAATCCCCTTCCCTTAACCCTGACCCCTGAACCCAAGTACAGTCCCCCAACCCTTAAGCCTGACCCCTAGTACAGACACGCAACACTGAACCCCGAAGCCTGACCCCAAGTACAGTCGCCCAACCCTGAACCCTGACCCCAAGTACAGTCGCCCAACCCTGAACCCTGACCCCTCGTACAGTCCCCCAATCCTGAACCCCGAACCCTGACCCCTAGTACAGTCCCCCAACCCTGAACTCTGAATTCTGACCCCAAGTACAGTCCTCCAACCCTGAACCCTCACCCCAATTACAGTCCCCCAACCCTGAACCCTGACCCCTGACCCCAAGTACAGTCCCCCAACCCTGAAGCCTGACCCCTGACCCCAAGTACAGTCCCCCAACCCTGAACCCTGAACTCTGACGCCAAGTAAAGTCCCCCAACCCTGAACCCTGACCCCTGACACCAAGTACAGTCCCCCAACCCTGATCCCCGAACCCTGACCCCAAGTACAGTCCCCCAACCCTGAACCCTGACCCCAAGTACAGTCCCCCCAACCCTGAACCCTGAACTCTGACCCCAAGTACTGTCCACCAACCCTGAACCCTGAACCCTGACCCCAAGTACAGTCCCCCAACCCTGAACACTGACCCCAATTAAAGTCCCCCAACACTGAACCCTGACCCCTGACCCCGAGTACAGTCCCCCAATCCTGAACCCCGAACCCTGACCCCGAGTACAGTCCCCCAACCCTGAACCCTGACACCAAGTACAGTCCCCTAACCCTGAAACCTGACCCCTGACCCCGAGTACAGTCCCCCAACCCTGAACCGTGACCCCAAGTACAGTCCCCCAACCCTGAACCCTGACCCCAAGTACAGTCCCCCAAACCTGGACCCTGACCCCAAGTACAGTCCCCCAACCCTGAACACTGACCCCAATTAAAGTCCCCCAACACTGAACCCTGACCCCAAATACAGTCCCCCAACCCTGAACCCTGACCCCTGACCCCAAGTACAGTCCCCCAACCCTGAACCCTGACCCCAAGTACAGCCCCCCAACCCTGAACCCTGACCCCAAGAACAGTCCCCCAACCCTGATCCCTGAACCCTGACCCCAAGTACAGTCCCCGAACCCTGAACCCTGACCCCGAGTACAGTCCCCCAACCCTGAACCCTGAACTCTGACTCCAAGTACAGTCCCTCAACCCTGAACCGTGACCCCATATACAGTCCCCCAACCCTGAACCCTGAACTCTGACCCCAAGTAGAGTCCCCCACCCCTGAACCCTGACCCCAAGTACAGTCACCCACCCCTGAAACCTGACCCCAAGAACAATCCCCCACCCCTGAACCCTGAACCCTGACCCCAAGTACAGTCCCCCAAACCTGGACCCTGACCCCAAGTACAGTCCCCCAACCCTGAACACCGAACCCTGACCCCAAGTACAGTCCCCAAACCCTGAACCCTGACCCCCGACACCAAGTACAGTTCCCCAACCCTGAACCCCTAACCCTGACCCCTAGTACAGTCCCCCATCCCTGAACTCTGACCCCAAGTACAGTCCCCCAACCATGAACCCCGAACCCTGACCCCATGTACAGTCCCCCAACCTTGAACACTGACCCCTGACCCCAAGTACAGTCCCCCAACCCTGATCCCTGAACTCTGACCCCAAGTAAAGTCCCCCAACACTGAACCCTGACCCCAAGTACAGTCCCCCAACCCTGAATCCTGAACCCTGACCCCAACTACAGTCCCCCATCCCTGAACGCAGAACACTGACCCCAAGTACAATCCCCTTCCCTTAACCCTGACCCCTGAACCCAAGTACAGTCCCCCAACCCTTAAGCCTGACCCCTAGTACAGACACGCAACACTGAACCCCGAAGCCTGACCCCAAGTACCGTCTCCCAACCCTGAACCCTGAAACCTGATCCCATGTACAGTCGCCCAACCCTGAACCCTGACCCCAAGTACAGTCGCCCAACCCTGAACCCTGACCCCTCGTACAGTCCCCCAATCCTGAACCCCGAACCCTGACCCCTAGTACAGTCCCCCAACCCTGAACTCTGAATTCTGACCCCAAGTACAGTCCTCCAACCCTGAACCCTGACCCCTGACCCCAAGTACAGTCCCCCAACCCTGAAGCCTGACCCCTGACCCCAAGTACAGTCCCCCAACCCTGAACCCTGAACTCTGACGCCAAGTAAAGTCCCCCAACCCTGAACCCTGACCCCTGACACCAAGTACAGTCCCCCAACCCTGATCCCCGAACCCTGACCCCAAGTACAGTCCCCCACCCCTGAACCCTGACCCCGAATACAGTCCCCCAAACCTGAACCCCGAAACCTGACCCCACGTACAGTCCCCCAAACCTGAACCCTGACCTCCGTCCCCAAGTACAGTCCAAATACCCTGAACCCTGACGCCAAGTACAGTCACCCACCCCTTAACCCTGACCCCAGGAAAAGTCCCCCAACCTTGAACCCTGACCCCAAGAACAGTCCCCCACCCCTGAACCCTGAACTCTGACCCCAAGTACAGTCCCCCAAACCTGGACCCTGACCCCAAGTACAGTCCTCCAACCCTGAACCCCGAACCCTGACCCCAAGTACAGTCCCCCAACCCTGAACCATGATTTCTGACCCCAAGTATAGTCCCCCAACCCTGAACCCTGACCCCTGACCCCAAGTACAGTCCCCCAACCCTGAACCCTGATCTCTGACCCCAAGTACTGTCCCCCAACCCTGAACCCTGAACCCTGGCCCCGTGTACAGTCCCCTAGCCGTGAACCCTGACCCCTGGCCCCATGTACAGTCCCCCAATCCTGAACACCGAACCCTGACCCCAAGTACAGTCCCCCAAACCTGAACCCTGACCCCGGGTACAGTCCCCCAACCCTGAACCCTGACCTCTGACCCCAAGTACAGAACCTCAACCCTGAACCCTGACCCCAAGTACAGTCCCCCAACCCTGAACCCTGAACTCTGACCCCAAGTACAGTCCAAATACCCTGAACCCTGACGCCATGTACAGTCACCCACCCCTGAACCCTGACCCCAGGAAAAGTCCCCCAACCTTGAACCCTGACCCCAAGTACAGTCCCCCAACCCTGAACGCAGAACACTGACCCCATGTACAATCCCCTTCCCTTAACCCTGACCCCTGAACCCAAGTACAGTCCCCCAACCCTTAAGCCTGACCCCTAGTACAGACACGCAACACTGAACCCCGAAGCCTGACCCCAAGTATCGTCTCCCAACCCTGAACCCTGAAACCTGATCCCATGTACAGTTCCCCAACCCTGAACCCTGACCCCAAGTACAGTCGCCCAACCCTGAACCCTGACCCCTCGTACAGTCCCCCAATCCTGAACCCCGAACCCTGACCCCTAGTACAGTCCCCCAACCCTGAACTCTGAATTCTGACCCCAATTACAGTCCCCCAACCCTGAACCCTGACCCCTGACCCCAAGTACAGTCCCCCAACCCTGAACCCCAAACCCTGACCCCAAGTACAGTCCCCCAACCCTGAAGCCTGACCCCTGACCCCAAGTACAGTCCCCCAACCCTGAACCCTGAACTCTGACGCCAAATAAAGTCCCCCAACCCTGAACCCTGACCCCTGACACCAAATACAGTCCCCCAACCCTGATCCCCGAACCCTGACCCCAAGTACAGTCCCCCAACGCTGAACCCTGAACTCTGACGCCAAGTACAGTCCCCCAACCCTGAACCCTGACCCCGAATACAGTCCCCCAACCCTGAACCCCGAAACCTGACCCCACGTACAGTACCCCAAACCTGAACCCTGACCCCGAGTACAGTCCCCCAACCCTGAACCCTGAACTCTGACCCAAAGTACAGTCCCTCAACCCTGAACCCTGACCCCAAGTACAGTCCCCCAATCCTGAACCCTGATCTCTGACCCCAAGTACTGTCCCCCAACCCTGAACCCTGAACCCTGGCCCCGTGTACAGTCCCCTAGCCGTGAACCCTGACCCCTGGCCCCATGTACAGTCCCCCAATCCTGAACACCGAACCCTGACCCCAAGTACAGTCCCCCAACCCTGAACCTTGACCCCGAGTACAGTCCCCCAACCCTGAACCCTGACCCCAAGTATAGTCCCCCAACCCTGAACTCTGACCCCAAGCACTGTCCCCCAACCCTGAACCCTGACCCTTGACCCCAAGTACAGTCCACCAACCCAGAACCCCGAAACCTGACCCCAAGTACAGTCCCCCAACCCTGAACCCTGACCCCGAGTTCAGTCCCCCAACCCTGAACCCAGGCCCCAAGTACATTCCCCCAATCCTGAACCCCGAAACCTGACCGCAAGTACAGTCCTCCAACCCTGAACCCTGACCCCAATTAAAGACCCCCAACCCTGAACCCTGATCCCAAGTACAGTCCCGCAAACCTGAACCCTGAACTCTGACCCCAAGTACAGTCCCCCAACCCTGAACCCTCGCCCCTGACCCCAAGTACAGTCCCGCAAACCTGATCCCCGAACCCTGACCCCAAGTACAGTCCCCCAACACGGAACCCTGAACTCTGATCCCAAGTACCATCCCCCAACCCTGAACCCTGACCCCTGACCCCAAGTACAGTCCCCCAACCCGGAACCCCGAACCCTGACCCCAAGTACAGTCCCCCAAGCCTGAACCCTGACCCCTGACCCCAAGTACAGTCCCCCAACCCTGAGCCCTGATCTCTGACTCCAACTAAAGTCCCCCAACCCTGAACCCCGACACCTGACCCCGAGTACAGCCCCCCAAACCTGAAATCTGCACTCTGACCCCAAGTACAGTCCCCCAACCCTGAACCCTGACCCCTGGCCCCATGTACAGTCCCCCAATCCTGAACCCCGAACCCTGACCCCAAGTACAGTCCTCCAACCCTGAACCCTGACCCCTGACACCAAGTACAGTCCCCCAACCCTGATCCCCGAACCCTGACCCCAAGTACAGTCCCCCAACGCTGAACCCTGAACCCTGTCCACAAGTAAAGTCCCCAACCCTGAACCCTGACCCCAAGTACAGTCCCCCAACCCTGAATCCTGAACTCTGACGCCAAGTAAAGTCCCCCAACCCTGAACTCTGACCCCTGACACCAAGTACAGTCCCCCAACCCTGATCCCCGAACCCTGACCCCAAGTACAGTCCCCCAACGCTGAACCCTGAACCCTGTCCACAAGTACAGTCCCCCAACCCTGAACCCCGACCCCGAGTACAGTCCCCCAACCCTGAACCCTGAACTCTGACGCCAAGTAAAGTCCCCCAACCCTGAACCCTGACCCCTGACCCCAAGGACAGCCCCCAACCCTGAACCCTGACCCCAAGTACAGTCCCCCAATCCTGAACCCTGACCCCGAGTACAGTCCCCCAATCCTGAACCCCGAACCCTGACCGCAAGTACAGTCCCCCAACTCTGACCCCTGACCCCAAGTACAGTCCCCCAACCCTGATCCCCAAACCCTGACCCCAAGTACAGTCCCCCAACCCTGAACCCTGTATTCTGACCCCAAGTATAGTCCCCCAACCCTGAACCCTGACCCCTGACCACAAGTACAGTCCCCCAACCCTGAACCCTGAACTCTGACCCCAAGTACTGTCCACCAACCCTGAACCCTGAACCCTGGCCCCGTGTACACTCCTCTAACCGTGAACCCTGACCCCGACCCGAAGTACAGTCCCCCAATCCTGAACCCCGAACCCTGACCCCGAGTACAGTCCCCCAACCCTGAACCCTGACACCAAGTACAGTCCCCCAACACTGAACCCTGACCCCAAGTCTAGTCGCCCAACCCTGAACCCTGACCCCGAGTGCAGTCCCCCAATCCTGAACCCTGACCCCGAGTACAGTCCCCCAAAACTGAACCCTCAACCCTGACCCCAAGTACAGTCCCCCAACCCTGAACCCTGACCCCGAGAACAGTCCCCCAACCCTGAATCCCGAACCCTGACACCAAGTACAGACCCGCAAACCTGAACCCTGAACTCTGACCCCAAGTACAGTCCCCCAACCCTGACCCCTGACCCCTGAACCCAAGTACAATCCCCCAAGCCTGAACCCCGAACCCTGACCCCAACTACAGTCCCCCAACACTGAACCCTGTGCTCTGACCCCATGTACAGTCCCCCAACCCTGAACCCTGACACCTGACCCCAACTACTGTCCCCCAACCCTGAACCCTGAACTCTGACCCCAAGTACAGTCCCCCTCCCCTGAACTCTGACCCCAAGTACAGTCCCCCAACCCTGAAACCTGACCCCTGACCCCGAGTACAGTCCCCCAACCCTGAACCCTGACCCCAAGTACAGTCCCCCAACCCTGAACCCTGACCCCTGACCCCTAGTACAGTCCCGCAACCCTGAACCCTGAACTCTGACGCCAAGTTAAGTCCCCCAACCCTGAACCCTGAACCGTGACCCCAAGTACAGTCCCCCAACCCTGAACCCTGACCCCAAGTACAGCCCCCCAAACCTGAACCCTAAACCTTGACCCCAAGTACAGTCCCCCAACCCTGAACCGTGTCGCCAAGAACAGTCCCCCAACCCTGAACCCGGACCCCTGACCCCAAGTACATTCCCCCAACCTTGAACGCCGAACCCTGAACCCAAGTACAGTCCCCCAATCCTGAACCCCGAACCCTGACCCCAAGTACAATCCCCCAACCCTGGACTCTGACCCCAAGTACAGTCCCCCAACCCTGAACCCTGAACTCTGACCCCAAGTACAGTCCCCAAGCCTGAACCCTGACCCCAATTAAAGTCCCCAACACTGAACCCTGACCCCAAGTTCAGTCCTCCTACCCTGATCCCTGACCCCTGACCCCAAGCACAGTCCCCCAACCCTGAACCCCGAACCCTGACCCCAAGTACAGTCCCCCAACACTGAACCCTGAACTCTGACCTCAAGTACAGTCCCCCAACCCTGAACCCTGACCCCTGACCCCAAGTACAGTCCCCCAACCCTGAACCCCGAACCCTGACCCCAAGTACAGTCCCCCAACACTGAACCCTGAACTCTGACCTCAAGTACAGTCCCCCAACCCTGAACCCTGACCCCTGACCGCAAGTACAGTCACCCAAACCTGAACTCTGACCCCAAGTACAGTCCCCCAACCCTGAACTCTGAATTCTGACCCCAAGTACAGTCCTCCAACCCTGAACCCTGACCCCAATTACAGTCCCCCAACCCTGAACCCTGATCCCAAGTACAGTCCCCCAACCCTGAACCCCGAACCCTGACCCCAAGTACAGTCCCCCAACCCTGAACCCTGAACTCTGACGCCAAGTAAAGTCCCCCAACCCTGAACCGTGACCCCAAGTACAGTCCCCCAACGCTGAACCCTGAACCCTGTCCACAAGTACAGTCCCCAACCCTGAACCCTGACCCCAAGTACAGTCCCCAACCCTGAACCCTGACCCCGAGTACAGTCCCCCAACCCTGAACCCTGAAACCTGACCCCACGTACAGTCCCCCAACCCTGAACCCTGAACTCTGACCCAAAGTACAGTCCCTCAACCCTGAACCCTGACCCCAAGTACAGTCCCCAAACCCTGGACCCTGAACTCTGACCCCAAGTACAGTCCAAAAACCCTGAACCCTCACGCCAAGTACAGTCACCCACCCCTGAACCCTGACCCCAGGAAAAGTCCCCCAACCTTGAACCCTGACCCCAAGAACAGTCCCCCACCCCTGAAACCTGAACTCTGACCCCAAGTACAGTCCCCCAAACCTGGACTCTGACCCCAGGTACAGTCCCCCAACCCTGAACCCCGAACCCTGACCCCAAGTACAGTCCCCCATTCCTGAACCCGACACCAAGTACAGTCTCCCAACCCTGAACCCTGAATTCTGACCCCAAGTATAGTCCCCCAACCCTGAACTCTGACCCCTGACCCCAGGTACAGTCCCCCAACCCTGAACCCTGAACTCTGAGCCCAAGTACTGTCCCCCAACCCTGAACCCTGAACCCTGGCCCCGTGTACAGTCCCCTAGCCGTGAACCCTGACCCCTGGCCCCAAGTACAGTCCCCCAATCCTGAACACCGAACCCTGACCCCAAGTACAGTCCCCCAACCCTGAACCCTGACCCCGAGTACAGTCCCCCAACCCTGAACCATGACCCCAAGTACAGTCCCCCAACCCTGACCTCTGACCCCAAGTACTGTCCCCCAACCCTGAACCCTGACCCTTGACCCCAAGTACAGTCCACCAACCCAGAACCCCGAAACCTGACCCCAAGTACAGACCCCCAACCCTGAACCCAAGTACTGTCCCCCAACCCTGAACCCTGAGCTCTGACCCCAAGTACAGTCCCCCAACCCTGAACCCCGAACCCTGACCCCAATTACAGACCGCCAACCCTGAACCCTAACCCCCGACCACAAGTACAGTCCCCCAACCCTGAACCCTGAACCCTGACCCCGAGTTCAGTCCCCCAACCCTGAACCGTGACCCCAAGCACAGTCCCCCAACCCTGAACCCTGATCCCAAGTACAGTCCCGCAAACCTGAACCCTGAACTCTGACCCCAAGTACAGTCCCCCAACCCTGAACCCTCGCCCCTGACCCCAAGTACAGACCCCCAACCCGGAACCCCGAACCCGACCCCAAGTACAGTCTCCCAACCCTGAACCCTGACCCCTGACCCCAAGTAAAGTCCCCCAACCCTGAACCCTGACCCCTGACCCCAAGTACAGTCCCCCAACCATGAACCCTGAACCCTGACCACGAGTACAGTCCCCCAACCCTGAACCCTGACCCCAAGCACAGTCCCCCAACCCAGAACCCTGAACTCTGACGCCAAGTACAGTCCCCCAACCCTGAACCCCGAAACCTGACCCCACGTACAGTCCCCCAAACCTGAAATCTGAACTCTTACCCCAAGTACAGTCCCCCAAACCTGAACCCTGACCCCGAGTACAGCCCCCCATAACTGAACCCTAAACCCTGACGCCAAGACCAGTCCCCCAACCCTGAACCCGACCCCTGACCCCAAGTACAGCCCATCAACTTTGAATCCTGACCCCTGACCCCAAGTACAGTACCCCAACCCTGAACTCTGACCCCAAGTACAGGCCCCCAACCCTGAACACTGACCCCAAGTACAGTCGCCCAACCCTGAACCCTGACCCCTGACCCCAAGAACAGTCGCCCAACCCTGAAACCTGACCCCTGACCCCGAGAACAGTCCCCCAACCCTGAACCGTGAGCCCAAGTACAGTCCCCAACCCTGAACCCTGACCCCAAGTACAGTCCCCCAACCCTGAACCCTGACCCCGAGTACAGTCCCCCAAAACTGAACCCTGAACCCTGACCCCAAGTACAGTCCCCCAACCCTGATCTCTGACTCCAAATACAGTCCCCCAACCCTGAACCCTGACCCCGAGAACAGTCCCCCAAGCCTGAATCCCGAACCCTGACACCAAGTACAGACCCGCAATCCTGAACCCTGAACGCTGACACCAAGTACAGTCCCCCAAATCCTGACCCCTGACCCCTGAACCCAAGTACAGTCCCCCAAGCCTGAACCCCGAACCCTGACCCCAACTACAGTCCTCCAACACTGAACCCTGTACTCTGACCCCAAGTACAGTCCCCCAACCCTGAACCCTGACCCCTGACCCCAACTACAGTCCCCCAACCCTGAACCCTGAACTCTGGCCCCAAGTACAGTCCCCTACCCTGAACTCTGACCCCGAGTACAGTCCCCCAACACTGAACCCTGACCCCAAGTACAGTCCCCCAACCCTGAACCCTGACCCCTGACCCCAAGTACAGTCCCCCAACCCTGACCCCTGACCCCTGAACCCAAGTACAGTCCCCCAACCCTGAACCCTGACACCGAGTTCAGTCCCCCATCCCTGAACCCTGACCCCACGTACAGTCCCCCAAACCTGAACCCTGACCCCGAGTACAGCCCCCCAAATCTGAACCCTAAACCTTGACCCCAAGTACAGTCCCCCAACCCTGAACCCTGACCCCAACTACAGTCCTCCAACACTGAACCCTGTACTCTGACCCCAAGTACAGTCCCCCAACCCTGAACCTGGACCCCTGACCCCAAGTACAGTCCCACAACCCTGAACGCCGAACCCTGAACCCAAGTACAACTTTGAATCCTGACCCCTGACCCCAATGACAGTCCCCCAACCCTGAACTCTGACCCCAAGTACAGGCCCCTAACCCTGAACACTGACCCCAAGTACAGTCGCCCAACCCTGAACCCTGACCCCTGACCCCAAGTACAGTCCCCCAACCCTGACCCGTGACCCCAAGTACAGTCCCCCAACCTTGAACCCTGACCCCTGACCCCAAGTACAGTCCCCCAATCCTGAACCCCGAACCCTGACCCCAAGAACAATCCCCCAACCCTGGACTCTGATCCCAAGTACAGTCCCCCAACCCTGAACCCTGAACTCTGACCCCAAGTACAGTGCCCAAGCCTGAAACCTGACCCCAATTAAAGTCCCCCAACACTGAACCCTGACCCCAAGTACAGTCCCCCAACCCTGAACCCTGACCCCAAGCACAGTCCCCCAACCCTGAACCCTGACCCCTGACCCCAAGTACAGTCCCCCAACCATGAACCCTGAACCCTGACCACGAGTACAGTCCCCCAACCCGGAACCCTGACCCCTGACCCCAAGTACAGTCCCCCAACCCTGAACCCTGAACCCTGACCCCAAGTACAGTCCCCCAACCCTGAACCCTGACCCCGAGTACAGTCCCCCAACCCTGAAACCTGAAGTCTGACCCCAAGTACAGTACCCCAACCCTGAAGCCTGACCCCTGACCCCAAGAACAGTCCCCCAACACTGAACCCTACCCCAAGTACAGTCCCCCAACCCTGAACCCTGACCCCAAGCACAGTCCCCAACCCTGAACCCCGAACCCTGACCCCAAGTACAGTCCCCCAACACTGAACCCTGAACTCTGACCTCAAGTACAGTCCCCCAACCCTGAACCCTGACCCCAAGTAAAGTCCCCCAACACTGAACCCTGACCCCAAGTACAGTCCCCCAACCCTGAACTCTGACGCCAAGTAAAGTCCCCAAACCCTGAACCCTGACCCCTGACCCCAAGTACAGTCCCCCAACCATGAACCCTGAACCCTGACCACGTGTACAGTCCCCCAACCCGGAACCCTGACCCTTGACCCCAAGTACAGCCCCCCAACCCTGAACCCTGACCCCGAGTACAGTCCCCCAACCCTGAACCCCGAAATCTGACCCCACGTACTGTCCCCCAAACCTGAAATCTGAACTCTGACCCCTAGTGCAGTCCCCCAACCCTGAACCCTGACCCCAAGTAGAGTCCCCCAACCCTGAACCCTGACCCCAAGAACAGTCCCCCACCCCTGAACCCTGACCCTAAGTACAGTCCCCCAAACCTGGACCCTGACCCCAAGTACAGTCCCCCAACCCTGAACCCCGAACCCTGCCCCCAAGTACAGTCCCCCACCCCTGAATCCTGACCCCTGACCACAAGTACAGTCGCCCAACCCTGAACCCTGACCCCAAGTACAGTCCGCCAACCCTGAAACCTGACCCCGACCCCGAGTACAGTCCCCCAACCCTGAACCGTGACCTCAAGTACAGTCCCCCAACCCTGAACCCTGAACTCTGATCCCAAGTACAGTCCCCAAACCCTCAACCCTGAACCCTGACCCCGAGTACATTCCCCCAACCCTGAACCCTGGCCCCTGACCCAGAGTACAGTCCCCCAACATTGAACCCTGACCCCAAGTACAGTCCCTCAGCCCTGAACCCTGAACCCTGACCCCAAGTACAGTCCCTCAACCCTGAACCCTGAACCCTGACCCCAAGTACAGTCCCCCAACCCTGAACCCTGACCCCGAGTACAGTCCCCTAAAACTGAACCCTGAACCCTGACCCCAAGTACAGTCCCCCAACCCTGATCTCTGACTCCAAGTACAGTCCCCCAACCCTGAACCCTGACCCCGAGAACAGTCCCCCAAAACTGAACCCTGAACCCTGACCCCAAGTACAGTCCCCCAACCCTGATCTCTGACTCCAAGTACAGTCCCCCAACCCTGAACCCTGACCCCGAGAACAGTCCCCCAAGCCTGAATCCCGAACCCTGACACCAAGTACAGACCCGCAATCCTGAACCCTGAACGCTGACACCAAGTACAGTCCCCCAAACCCTGACCCCTGACCCCTGAACCCAAGTACAGTCCCCCAAGCCTGAACCCCGAACCCTGACCCCAACTACAGTCCTCCAACACTGAACCCTGTACTCTGACCCCAAGTACAGTCCCCCAACCCTGAACCCTGACCCCTGACCCCAACTACAGTCCCCCAACCCTGAACCCTGAACTCTGGCCCCAAGTACAGTCCCCTACCCTGAACTCTGACCCCGAGTACAGTCCCCCAACCCTGAACCCTGACCCCAAGTACAGTCCCCCAACCCTGAACCCTGACCCCTGACCCCAAGTACAGTCCCCCAACCCTGACCCCTGACCCCTGAACCCAAGTACAGTCCCCCAACCCTGAACCCTGACACCGAGTTCAGTCCCCCATCCCTGAACCCTGACCCCACGTACAGTCCCCCAAACCTGAACCCTGACCCCGAGTACAGCCCCCCAAATCTGAACCCTAAACCCTGACCCCAAGAACAGTCCCCCAACCCTGAACCCGGACCCCTGACCCCAAGTACAGTCCCCCAACCCTGAACGCCGAACCCTGAACCCAAGTACAACTTTGAATCCTGACCCCTGACCCCAAGTACAGTCCCCCAACCGTGAACTCTGACCCCAAGTACAGGCCCCTAACCCTGAACACTGACCCCAAGTACAGTCGCCCAACCCTGATCCCTGACCCCTGACCCCAAGTACAGTCCCCCAACCCTGACCCGTGACCCCAAGTACAGTCCCCCAACCTTGAACCCTAACCCCTGACCCCAAGTACAGTCCCCCAATCCTGAACCCCGAACCCTGACCCCAAGTACAATCCCCCAACCCTGGACTCTGACCCCAAGTACAGTCCCCCAACCCTGAACCCTGAACTCTGACCCCAAGTACAGTCCCCAAGCCTGAACCCTGACCCCAATTAAAGTCCCCCAACACTGAACCCTGACCCCAAGTACAGTCCCCCAACCCTGAACCCTGACCCCAAGCACAGTCCCCCAACCCTGAACCCTGACCCCTGACCCCAAGTACAGTCCACCAACCATGAACCCTGAACCCTGACCACGAGTACAGTCCCCCAACCCGGAACCCTGACCCCTGACCCCAAGTACAGTCCCCCAACCCTGAACCCTGAACCCTGACCCCAAGTACAGTCCCCCAACCCTGAACCCTGACCCCGAGTACAGTCCCCCAACCCTGAACCCTGAAGTCTGACCCCAAGTACAGTACCCCAACCCTGAAGCCTGATCCCTGACCCCAAGTACAGTCCCCCAACACTGAACCCTGACCCCAAGTACAGTCCCCCAACCCTGAACCCTGACCCCAAGCACAGTCCCCAACCCTGAACCCCGAACCCTGACCCCAAGTACAGTCCCCCAACACTGAACCTTGAACTCTGACCTCCAGTACAGTCCCCCAACCCTGAACACTGACCCCAAGTAAAGTCCCCCAACACTGAACCCTGACCCCAAGTACAGTCCCCCAACCCTGAACCCTGACCCCAATTAAAGTCCCCCAACCCTGAACTCTGACGCCAAGTAAAGTCCCCAAACCCTGAACCCTGACCCCTGACCCCAAGTACAGTCCCCCAACCATGAACCCTGAACCCTGACCACGTGTACAGTCCCCCAACCCGGAACCCTGACCCCTGACCCCAAGTGCAGTCCCCCAACCCTGAACTCTGACGCCAAGTAAAGTCCCCCAACCCTGAACCCTGAACCATGACCCCAAGTACAGTCCCCCAACCCTGAACCCTGACCCCGAGTACAGTCCCCCAACCCTGAACCCCGAAACCTGACCCCACGTACTGTCCCCCAAACCTGAAATCTGAACTCTGACCCCTAGTGCAGTCCCCCAACCCTGAACCCTGACCCCAAGTAGAGTCCCCCAACCCTGAACCGTGACCCCAAGAACAGTCCCCCACCCCTGAACCCTGACCCTAAGTACAGTCCCCCAACCCTGAACCGTGACGCCAAGAACAGTCCCCCACCCCTGAACCCTGAACTCTGACCCCAAGTACAGTCCCCCAAACCTGGACCCCGACCCCAAGTACAGTCCCCCAACCCTGAACCCCGAACCCTGACCCCAAGTACAGTCCCCCACCCCTGAACCCTGACCCCTGACCACAAGTACAGTCGCCCAACCCTGAACCCTGACCCCAAGTACAGTCCGCCAACCCTGAAACCTGACCCCGACCCCGAGTACAGTCCCCCAACCCTGAACCGTGACCTCAAGTACAGTCCCCCAACCCTGAACCCTGAACTCTGACCCCAAGTACAGTCCCCAAACCCTCAACCCTGAACCCTGACCCCGAGTACATTCCCCCAACCCTGAACCCTGACCCCTGACCCAGAGTACAGTCCCCCAACATTGAACCCTGACCCCAAGTACAGTCCCTCAGCCCTGAACCCTGAACCCTGACCCCAAGTACAGTCCCTCAACGCTGAACCCTGAACCCTGACCCCAAGTACAGTCCCCCAACCCTGAACCCTGACCCCGAGTACAGTCCCCCAAACCTGAACCCCGAACCCTGACACCAAGTACAGAACCGCAACCCTGAACCCTGAACTCTGACCCCAACTACAGTCCCCCAACCCTGAACCCTGACCCCTGACCCCAAGTACAGTCCCCCAACCCTGAACCCCGAACCCTGACCCCAACTACAGTCCCCCAACCCTGAACCCTGAACTCTGACCCCAACTACAGTCCCCCAACCCTGAACCCTGACCCCTGACCCCAAGTACAGTCCCCCAACCCTGAACCCTGTCCCGACCCCAAGTACTGTCCCCCAACCCTGATTCCCGAACCCTGACCCCAAGTACAGTCCCCCAACCCTGAACTCTGACCCCAAGTACAGCCCCCACTCCTGTACTCTGACCCCAAGTTCAGTCCCACAACCCTGAACCCTGAACTCTGACCCCTAGTACAGTCCCCCAACCCTGAACCCTGACCCCAAGTACAGTCCCCAAAACCTGAACCCTGAACACTGACCCCAAGTACATTCCCCAATTCTGAACTCTGACCCCAAGTACAGTCCCCCAACCCTGAACCCTGAACTCTGACCCCAAGTAGAGTCCCCCAACCCTGAACCCTGACGCCAAGAACAGTCCCCCACCCCTGAACCCTGACCCCAAGTACAGTCCCCCAACCCTGAACCCTGGCGCCAAGTACAGTCACCCACCCCTGAACCCTGACCCCAAGAACAGTCCCCCAACCCTGAACCCTGACCCCAAGTACAGTCCCCCAACCCTGAACCCTGAACTCTGACCCCAAGTACATTCCCCCAAACCTGGACCCTGACACCAAGTACAGTCCCCCAACCCTGAACCCTGAACTCTGACCCCAAGTAGAGTCCCCCAACCCTGAACCCTGACCCCAAGAACAGTCCCCCACCCCTGAACCCTGACCCCAAGTACAGTCCCCCAACCCTGAACCCTGGCGCCAAGTACAGTCACCCACCCCTGAACCCTGACCCCAAGTACAGTCCCTCAACCCTGAACTCTGACCCCAAGTACAGTCCCCCAACCCTGATCCCCGAACCCTGACCCCAAGTACAGTCCCCCAACCCTGATCCCCGAACCCTGACCCCAAGTACAGTCCCCCAACCCTGAACCCTGACCCCTGACCCCAAGTACAGTCCACCAACCCTGAACCCTGAACTCTGACCCCAAGTACTGTCCCCCAACCCTGAACCTTGACCCCAGGAACAGCCCCCCAACCCTGAACCCTGACCCCAAGAACAGTCCCCCAACCCTGAACTCTGACGCCAAGTAAAGTCCCCCAACCCTGAACCCTGACCCCAAGTACAGTCCCCCAACCCTGAACCCTGACCCCAATTACAGTCCCCCAACCCTGATCCCTGAACCCTGACCACGAGTACAGTCCCCCCAACCCTGAACCCTGACCCCTGACCCCAAGTACAGTCCCCCAACCCTGAACCCTGAACTCTGACGCCAACTAAAGTCCCCCAACCCTGAACCCCGACACCTGACCCCACGTATAGCCCCCCAAACCTGAAATCTGAACTCTGACCCCAAGTACAGTCCCCGAACCCTGAACCCTGACCCCGCGTACAGTCCCCCAACCCTGAACCCTGAACTCTGACCCCAAGTACAGTCCCTCAATCCTGAACCGTGACCCCAAGTACAGTCCCCCAACCCTGAACCCTGAACTCTGACACCAAGTAAAGTCCCCCAACACTGAACCCTGACCCCAAGTACAGTCCCCCAACCCTGAATCCTGAACCCTGACCCCAAGTACAGTCCCCCAACCCTGAACGCAGAACACTGACCCCAAGTACAGTCCCCCAACACTGAAGCCTGACCCCTAGTACAGACACGCAACACTGAACCCCGAAGCCTGATCCCAAGTACCGTCTCCCAACCCTGAACCCTGAAACCTGATCCCATGTACAGTCCCCCAATCCTGAACCCCGAACCCTGACCCCAAGTACAGTCCTCCAACCCTGAACCCTGACCCCTGACCCCAAGTACAGTCCCCCAACCCTGAATCCTGAACTCTGACGCCAAGTAAAGTCCCCCAACCCTGAACCCTGACCCCTGACACCAAGTACAGTCCCCCAACCCTGATCCCCGAACCCTGACCCCAAGTACAGTCCCCCAACGCTGAACCCTGAACCCTGTCCACAAGTAAAGTCCCCAACCCTGAACCCTGACCCCACGTACAGTCCCCCAACCCTGAACCCTGAACTCTGACGCCAAGTACAGTCCCCCAACCCTGAACCCCGACCCCGAGTACAGTCCCCCAACCCTGAACCCTGAACTCTGACGCCAAGTAAAGTCCCCCAACCCTGAACCCTGACCCCTGACCCCAAGGACAGCCCCCAACCCTGAACCCTGACCCCGAGTACAGTCCCCCAATCCTGAACCCCGAACCCTGACCGCAAGTACAGTCCCCCAAACCTGAACCCTGAACTCTGACCCCAAGTACTGTCCACCAACCCTGAACCCTGAACCCTGGCCCCGTGTACAGTCCTCTAACCGTGAACCCTGACACCGACCCGAAGTACAGTCCCCCAATCCTGAACTCCGAACCCTGACCCCGAGTACAGTCCCCCAACCCTGAACCCTGACACCAAGTACAGTCCCCCAACCCTGAAACCTGACCCCTGACCCCGAGTGCAGTCCCTCAACCCTGACCCCTGACCCCAAGTACAGTCCCCCAACCCTGAACACTGAACTCTGATCCCAAGTACAGTCCCCAAGCCTGAACCCTGACCCCAATTAAAGTCCCCCAACACTGAACCCTGACCCCAAATACAGTCCCCCAACCCTGAACCCTGACCCCTAACACCAAGCACAGTCCCCCAACGCTGAACCCCGAACCCTGACCCCAAGTACAGTCCCCCAACCCTGAACGCTGAACTCTGACCCCAAGTACAGTCCCCCAAACCTGAACCCTGAACCCTGACCCCAATTAAAGTCCCCCAACACTGAACCCTGACCCCAAGTACAGTCCCACAACCCTGAACACTGACCCCTGACCCCAAGTACAGTCCCCCAAACCTGAACCCTGAACCCTGACCCCAAGTACAGTCCCCCAACCCTGAACGCTGAACACTGACCCCAAGTACAATCCCCTTCCCGGAACCCTGACCCCTGACCCCAAGTACAGTCCCCCAACCTGAACTCTGACCCCTAGTACAGGCACCCAACACTGAAACATGAACCCTGACCCCAAGTACTGTCTCCCAACCCTGAACCCTGAACCCTGACCCCATGTACAGTCCCTCAACCCTGAACCCTGACCCCAAGTCTAGTCGCCCAACCCTGAACCCTGACCCCGAGTGCAGTCCCCCAACCCTGAACCCTGACCCCGAGTACAGTCCCCCAACCCTGAACCCTGACCCCAATTACAGTCCCCCAACCCTGAACCCTGACCCCAAGCACAGTCCCCCAACCCTGAACCCTGACCCCTGACCCCAAGTACAGTCCCCCAACCCTGAACCCTGACCCCAAGTACAGCCCCCCAACCCTGAACCCTGACCCCAAGTACAGTCCCCCAACCCTGAACCCTGACCCCTGACCCCTAGTACAGTCCCGCAACCCTGAACCCTGAACTCTGACGCCAAGTAAAGTCCCCCAACCCTGAACCCTGAACCGTGACCCCAAGTACAGTCCCCCAACCCTGAACCCTGACACCGAGTACAGTCCCCCAACCCTGAACCCTGACCCCACGTACAGTCCCCCAACCCTGAACCCTGACCCCGAGTACAGCCCCCCAAACCTGAACCCTAAACCTTGACCCCAAGTACAGTCCCCCAACCCTGAACCGTGTCGCCAAGAACAGTCCCCCAACCTTGAACGCCGAACCCTGAACCCAAGTACAGCCCGTCAACTTTGAATCCTGACCCCTGACCCCAAGTACAGTCCGCCAACCCTGAACACTGACCCCTGACCCCAAGTACAGTCCCCCAATCCTGAACCCTGACCCCTGACCCAAGTACAGTCCCCCAATCCTGAACCCCGAACCCTGACCCCAAGTACAATCCCCCAACCCTGGACTCTGACCCCAAGCACAGTCCCCCAACCCTGAACCCCGAACCCTGACCCCAAGTACAGTCCGCCAACACTGAACCCTGAACTCTGACCTCAAGTACAGTCCCACAACCCTGAACACTGACCCATGACCCCAAGTACAGTCCCCCAACCCTGAACCCTGAACTCTGACCCCAAGTAAAGTCCCCCAACACTGAACCCTGACCCCAAGTTCAGTCGCCCAACCCTGAACCCTGACCCCTAGTACAGTCCCCCAATCCTGAACCCCGAACACTGACCGCAAGTACAGTCACCCAAACCTGAACTCTGACCCCAAGTACAGTCCCCCAACCCTGAACCCTGACCCCAATTACAGTCCCCCAACCCTGAACCCTGACGCCAAGTACAGTCCCCCAACCCTGAACCCTGACCCCGAGTACAGTCCCCCAACCCTGAACCCTGAAACCTGACCCCACGTACAGTCCCCCAAACCTGAACCCTGACCCCGAGTACAGTCCCCCAACCCTGAACCCTGACCCCAATTACAGTCCCCCAACCCTGAACCCTGACGCCAAGTACAGTCCCCCAACCCTGAACCCTGACCCCGAGTACAGTCCCCCAACCCTGAACCCTGAAACCTGACCCCACGTACAGTCCCCCAAACCTGAACCCTGACCCCGAGTACAGTCCCCCAACCCTGAACCCTGAACTCTGACCCAAAGTACAGTCCCTCAACCCTGAACCCTGACCCCAAGTACAGTCCCCCAACCCTGAACCCTGAACTCTGACCCCAAGTACAGTCCAAAAACCCTGAACCCTCACGCCAAGTACAGTCACCCACCCCTGAACCCTGACCCCAGGAAAAGTCCCCCAACCTTGAACCCTGACCCCAAGAACAGTCCCCCACCCCTGAAACCTGAACTCTGACCCCAAGTACAGTCCCCCAAACCTGGACCCTGACCCCAAGTACAGTCCCCCAACCCTGAACCCCGAACCCTGACCCCAAGTACAGTCCCCCAACCCTGAACCCTGAATTCTGACCCCAAGTATAGTCCCCCAACCCTGAACTCTGACCCCTGACCCCAGGTACAGTCCCCCAACCCTGAACCCTGAACTCTGAGCCCAAGTACTGTCCCCCAACCCTGAACCCTGAACCCTGGCCCCGTGTACAGTCCCCTAGCCATGAACCCTGACCCCTGGCCCCAAGTACAGTCCCCCAATCCTGAACACCGAACCCTGACCCCAAGTACAGTCCCCCAACCCTGAACCCTGACCCCGAGTATAGTCCCCCAACCCTGAACCCTGACCCCAAGTACAGTCCCCCAACCCTGACCTCTGACCCCAAGTACTGTCCCCCAACCCTGAACCCTGACCCTTGACCCCAAGTACAGTCCACCAACCCAGAACCCCGAAACCTGACCCCAAGCACAGTCCCCCAACGCTGAACCCCGAACCCTGACCCCAAGTACAGTCCCCCAACACTGAACGCTGAACTCTGACCCCAAGTACATTCCCCCAAACCTGAACCCTGAAAACAAGTACAGACCCCAACCCTGAACCCCGAACCCTGACCCCAAGTACAGTCCCCCAACCCTGAACACTGACCCCTGACCCCAAGTACAGTCCCCCAAACCTGAACCCTGAACCCTGACCCCAAGTACAGTCCCCCAACCCTGAATCCTGAACCCTACCCCAAGTACAGTCCCCCAACCCTGAACGCTGAACACTGACCCCAAGTACAATCCCCTTCCCGGAACCCTGACCCCTGACCCCAAGTACAGTCCCCCAACCTGAACTCTGACCCCTAGTACAGGCACCCAACACTGAAACATGAACCCTGACCCCAAGTACTGTCTCCCAACCCTGAACCCTGAACCCTGACCCCATGTACAGTCCCTCAACCCTGAACCCTGACCCCAAGTCTAGTCGCCCAACCCTGAACCCTGACCCCGAGTGCAGTCCCCCAATCCTGAACCCTGACCCCGAGTACAGTCCCCCAAAACTGAACCCTCAACCCTGACCCCAAGTACAGTCCCCCAACCCTGATCTCTGACCCCAAGTACAGTCCCCCAACCCTGAACCCTGACCCCGAGAACAGTCCCCCAACCCTGAATCCCGAACCCTGACACCAAGTACAGACCCGCAAACCTGAACCCTGAACTCTGACCCCAAGTACAGTCCCCCAACCCTGACCCCTGACCCCTGAACCCAAGTACAATCCCCCAAGCCTGAACCCCGAACCCTGACCCCAACTACAGTCCCCCAACACTGAACCCTGTGCTCTGACCCCATGTACAGTCCCCCAACCCTGAACCCTGACACCTGACCCCAACTACTGTCCCCCAACCCTGAACCCTGAACTCTGACCCCAAGTACAGTCCCCCTCCCCTGAACTCTGACCCCAAGTACAGTCCCCCAACCCTGAAACCTGACCCCTGACCCCGAGTACAGTCCCCCAACCCTGAACCCTGACCCCAAGTACAGTCCCCCAACCCTGAACCCTGACCCCTGACCCCTAGTACAGTCCCGCAACCCTGAACCCTGAACTCTGACGCCAAGTAAAGTCCCCCAACCCTGAACCCTGAACCGTGACCCCAAGTACATTCCCCAAACCCTGAACCCTGACACCGAGTACAGTCCCCCAACCCTGAACCCTGACCCCACGTACACTCCCCCAAACCTGAAATCTGAACTCTTACCCCAAGTACAGTCCCCCAAACCTGAACCCTGACCCCGAGTACAGCCCCCCAAACCTGAACCCTAAACCTTGACCCCAAGTACAGTCCCCCAACCCTGAACCGTGTCGCCAAGAACAGTCCCCCAACCCTGAACCCGGACCCCTGACCCCAAGTACATTCCCCCAACCTTGAACACCGAACCCTGAACCCAAGTACAGCCCGTCAACTTTGAATCCTGACCCCTGACCCCAAGTACAGTCCACCAACCCTGAACACTGACCCCTGACCCCAAGTACAGTCCCCCAATCCTGAACCCTGACCCCTGACCCAAGTACAGTCCCCCAATCCTGAACCCCGAACCCTGACCCCAAGTACAATCCCCCAACCCTGGACTCTGACCCCAAGTACAGTCCCCAAGCCTGAACCCTGAACCCAATTAAAGTCCCCAACACTGAACCCTGACCCCAAGTTCAGTCCTCCTACCCTGATCCCTGACCCCTGACCCAAAGCACAGTCCCCCAACCCTGAACCCCGAACCCTGACCCCAAGTACAGTCCCCCAACACTGAACCCTGAACTCTGACCTCAAGTACAGTCCCCCAACCCTGAACCCTGACCCTTGACCCCAAGTACAGTCCCCCAACCCTGAACCCCGAACCGTGACCCCAAGTACAGTCCCACAACCCTGAACACTGACCCCTGACCCCAAGTACAGTCCCCCAACCCTGAACCCTGAACTCTGACCCCAAGTAAAGTCCCCCAACACTGAACCCTGACCCCTAGTACAGTCACCCAATCCTGAACCCCGAACCCTGACCGCAAGTACAGTCCCCCAACCCTGAACCCTGACCCCAAGTACAGTCGCCCAACCCTGAACCCTGACCCCAATTACAGTCCCCCAACCCTGATCCCTGAACCCTGACCCCAAGTAAAGTCCCCCAACACTGAACGCTGAACTCTGACCCCAAGTACAGTCCCCCAAACCTGAACCCTGAACCCTGACCCCAATTAAAGTCCCCCAACACTGAACCCTGACCCCAAGTACAGTCCCCCAACCCTGAACACTGACCCCTGACCCCAAGTACAGTCCCCCAAACCTGAACCCTGAGCCCTGACCCCAAGTACAGTCCCCCAACCCTGAACGCTGAACACTGACCCCAAGTACAATCCCCTTCCCGGAACCCTGACCCCTGACCCCAAGTACAGTCCCCCAACCTGAACTCTGACCCCTAGTACAGGCACCCAACACTGAAACATGAACCCTGACCCCAAGTACTGTCTCCCAACCCTGAACCCTGAAACCTGACCCCATGTACAGTCCCTCAACCCTGAACCCTGACCCCAAGTCTAGTCGCCCAACCCTGAACCCTGGCCCCGTGTGCAGTCCCCCAATCCTGAACCCTGACCCCGAGTACAGTCCCCCAAAACTGAACCCTCAACCCTGACCCCAAGTACAGTCCCCCAACCCTGATCTCTGACCCCAAGTACAGTCCCCCAACCCTGAACCCTGACCCCGAGAACAGTCCCCCAACCCTGAATCCCGAACCCTGACACCAAGTACAGACCCGCAAACCTGAACCCTGAACTCTGACCCCAAGTACAGTCCCCCAACCCTGACCCCTGACCCCTGAACCCAAGTACAATCCCCCAAGCCTGAACCCCGAACCCTGACCCCAACTACAGTCCCCCAACACTGAACCCGGTGCTCTGACCCCATGTACAGTCCCCCAACCCTGAACCCTGACACCTGACCCCAACTACTGTCCCCCAACCCTGAACCCTGAACTCTGACCCCAAGTACAGTCCCCCTCCCCTGAACTCTGACCCCAAGTACAGTCCCCCAACCCTGAAACCTGACCCCTGACCCCGAGTACAGTCCCCCAACCCTGAACCCTGACCCCAAGTACAGTCCCCCAACCCTGAACCCTGACCCCTGACCCCTAGTACAGTCCCGCAACCCTGAACCCTGAACTCTGACGCCAAGTAAAGTCCCCCAACCCTGAACCCTGAACCGTGACCCCAAGTACAGTCCCCCAACCCTGAACCCTGACACCGAGTATAGTCCCCCAACCCTGAACCCTGACCCCACGTACAGTCCCCCAACCCTGAACCCTGACCCCGAGTACAGCCCCCCAAACCTGAACCCTAAACCTTGACCCCAAGTACAGTCCCCCAACCCTGAACCGTGTCGCCAAGAACAGTCCCCCAACCTTGAACGCCGAACCCTGAACCCAAGTACAGCCCGTCAACTTTGAATCCTGACCCCTGACCCCAAGTACAGTCCGCCAACCCTGAACACTGACCCCTGACCCCAAGTACAGTCCCCCAATCCTGAACCCTGACCCCTGACCCAAGTACAGTCCCCCAATCCTGAACCCCGAACCCTGACCCCAAGTACAGTCCCCCAACCCTGGACTCTGACCCCAAGTACAGTCCCCCAACCCTGAACCCTGAACTCTGACCCCAAGTACAGTCCCCAAGCCTGAACCCTGACCCCAATTAAAGTCCCCAACACTGAACCCTGACCCCAAGTTCAGTCCTCCTACCCTGATCCCTGACCCCTGACCCCAAGCACAGTCCCCCAACCCTGAACCCCGAACCCTGACCCCAAGTACAGTCCCCCAACACTGAACCCTGAACTCTGACCTCAAGTACAGTCCCCCAACCCTGAACCCTGACCCCTGACCCCAAGTACAGTCCCCCAACCCTGAACCCCGAACCGTGACCACAAGTACAGTCCCACAACCCTGAACACTGACCCCTGACCCCAAGTACAGTCCCCCAACCCTGAACCCTGAACTCTGACCCCAAGTAAAGTCCCCCAACACTGAACCCTGACCCCAAGTTCAGTCGCCCAACCCTGAACCCTGACCCCTAGTACAGTCCCCCAATCCTGAACCCCGAACCCTGACCGCAAGTACAGTCACCGAAACCTGAACTCTGACCCCAAGTACAGTCCCCCAACCCTGAACTCTGAATTCTGACCCCAAGTACAGTCCTCCAACCCTGAACCCTGACCCCAATTACAGTCCCCCAACCCTGAACCCTGACCCCAAGTACAGTCCCCAACCCTGAACCCTGACGCCAAGTACAGTCCCCCAACCCTGAACCCTGACCCCGAGTACAGTCCCCCAACCCTGAACCCTGAAACCTGACCCCACGTACAGTCCCCCAAACCTGAACCCTGACCCCGAGTACAGTCCCCCAACCCTGAACCCTGAACTCTGACCCAAAGTACAGTCCCTCAACCCTGAACCCTGACCCCAAGTACAGTCCCCCAACCCTGAACCCTGAACTCTGACCCCAAGTACAGTCCAAAAACCCTGAACCCTCACGCCAAGTACAGTCACCCACCCCTGAACCCTGACCCCAGGAAAAGTCCCCCAACCTTGAACCCTGACCCCAAGAACAGTCCCCCACCCCTGAAACCTGAACTCTGACCCCAAGTACAGTCCCCCAAACCTGGGCCCTGACCCCAAGTACAGTCCCCCAACCCTGAACCCCGAACCCTGACCCCAAGTACAGTCCCCCAACCCTGAGCCCGACACCAAGTACAGTCCCCCAACCCTGATCCCAAACCCTGACCCCAAGTACAGTCCCCCAACTCTGAACCCTGAATTCTGACCCCAAGTATAGTCCCCCAACCCTGAACTCTGACCCCTGACCCCAGGTACAGTCCCCCAACCCTGAACCCTGAACTCTGAGCCCAAGTACTGTCCCCCAACCCTGAACCCTGAACCCTGGCCCCGTGTACAGTCCCCTAGCCGTGAACCCTGACCCCTGGCCCCAAGTACAGTCCCCCAATCCTGAACACCGAACCCTGACCCCAAGTACAGTCCCCCAACCCTGAACCCTGACCCCGAGTACAGTCCCCCAACCCTGAACCCTGACCCCAAGTACAGTCCCCCAACCCTGACCTCTGACCCCAAGTACTGTCCCCCAACCCTGAACCCTGACCCTTGACCCCAAGTACAGTCCACCAACCCAGAACCCCGAAACCTGACCCCAAGCACAGTCCCCCAACGCTGAACCCCGAACCCTGACCCCAAGTACAGTCCCCCAACACTGAACGCTGAACTCTGACCCCAAGTACATTCCCCCAAACCTGAACCCTGAAAACAAGTACAGACCCCAACCCTGAACCCCGAACCCTGACCCCAAGTACAGTCCCCCAACCCTGAACACTGACCCCTGACCCCAAGTACAGTCCCCCAAACCTGAACCCTGAACCCTGACCCCAAGTACAGTCCCCCAACCCTGAATCCTGAACCCTACCCCAAGTACAGTCCCCCAACCCTGAACGCTGAACACTGACCCCAAGTACAATCCCCTTCCCGGAACCCTGACCCCTGACCCCAAGTACAGTCCCCCAACCTGAACTCTGACCCCTAGTACAGGCACCCAACACTGAAACATGAACCCTGACCCCAAGTACTGTCTCCCAACCCTGAACCCTGAACCCTGAACCCATGTACAGTCCCTCAACCCTGAACCCTGACCCCAAGTCTAGTCGCCCAACCCTGAACCCTGACCCCGAGTGCAGTCCCCCAATCCTGAACCCTGACCCCGAGTACAGTCCCCCAAAACTGAACCCTCAACCCTGACCCCAAGTACAGTCCCCCAACCCTGATCTCTGACCCCAAGTACAGTCCCCCAACCCTGAACCCTGACCCCGAGAACAGTCCCCCAACCCTGAATCCCGAACCCTGACACCAAGTACAGACCCACAAACCTGAACCCTGAACTCTGACCCCAAGTACAGTCCCCCAACCCTGACCCCTGACCCCTGAACCCAAGTACAATCCCCCAAGCCTGAACCCCGAACCCTGACCCCAACTACAGTCCCCCAACACTGAACCCTGTGCTCTGACCCCATGTACAGTCCCCCAACCCTGAACCCTGACACCTGACCCCAACTACTGTCCCCCAACCCTGAACCCTGAACTCTGACCCCAAGTACAGTCCCCCTCCCCTGAACTCTGACCCCAAGTACAGTCCCCCAACCCTGAAACCTGACCCCTGACCCCGAGTACAGTCCCCCAACCCTGAACCCTGACCCCAAGTACAGTCCCCCAACCCTGAACCCTGACCCCTGACCCCTAGTACAGTCCCGCAACCCTGAACCCTGAACTCTGACGCCAAGTAAAGTCCCCCAACCCTGAACCCTGAACCGTGACCCCAAGTACAGTCCCCAAACCCTGAACCCTGACACCGAGTACAGTCCCCCAACCCTGAACCCTGACCCCACGTACACTCCCCCAAACCTGAAATCTGAACTCTTACCCCAAGTACAGTCCCCCAAACCTGAACCCTGACCCCGAGTACAGCCCCCCAAACCTGAACCCTAAACCTTGACCCCAAGTACAGTCCCCCAACCCTGAACCGTGTCGCCAAGAACAGTCCCCCAACCCTGAACCCGGACCCCTGACCCCAAGTACATTCTTCCAACCTTGAACACCGAACCCTGAACCCAAGTACAGCCCGTCAACTTTGAATCCTGACCCCTGACCCCAAGTACAGTCCGCCAACCCTGAACACTGACCCCTGACCCCAAGTACAGTCCCCCAATCCTGAACCCCGAACCCTGACCCCAAGTACAGTCCCCCAACCCTGAGCCCGACACCAAGTACAGTCCCCCAACCCTGATCCCAAACCCTGACCCCAAGTACAGTCCCCCAACTCTGAACCCTGAATTCTGACCCCAAGTATAGTCCCCCAACCCTGAACTCTGACCCCTGACCCCAGGTACAGTCCCCCAACCCTGAACCCTGAACTCTGAGCCCAAGTACTGTCCCCCAACCCTGAACCCTGAACCCTGGCCCCGTGTACAGTCCCCTAGCCGTGAACCCTGACCCCTGGCCCCAAGTACAGTCCCCCAATCCTGAACACCGAACCCTGACCCCAAGTACAGTCCCCCAACCCTGAACCCTGACCCCGAGTACAGTCCCCCAACCCTGAACCCTGACCCCAAGTACAGTCCCCCAACCCTGACCTCTGACCCCAAGTACTGTCCCCCAACCCTGAACCCTGACCCTTGACCCCAAGTACAGTCCACCAACCCAGAACCCCGAAACCTGACCCCAAGCACAGTCCCCCAACGCTGAACCCCGAACCCTGACCCCAAGTACAGTCCCCCAACACTGAACGCTGAACTCTGACCCCAAGTACATTCCCCCAAACCTGAACCCTGAAAACAAGTACAGACCCCAACCCTGAACCCCGAACCCTGACCCCAAGTACAGTCCCCCAACCCTGAACACTGACCCCTGACCCCAAGTACAGTCCCCCAAACCTGAACCCTGAACCCTGACCCCAAGTACAGTCCCCCAACCCTGAATCCTGAACCCTACCCCAAGTACAGTCCCCCAACCCTGAACGCTGAACACTGACCCCAAGTACAATCCCCTTCCCGGAACCCTGACCCCTGACCCCAAGTACAGTCCCCCAACCTGAACTCTGACCCCTAGTACAGGCACCCAACACTGAAACATGAACCCTGACCCCAAGTACTGTCTCCCAACCCTGAACCCTGAACCCTGAACCCATGTACAGTCCCTCAACCCTGAACCCTGACCCCAAGTCTAGTCGCCCAACCCTGAACCCTGACCCCGAGTGCAGTCCCCCAATCCTGAACCCTGACCCCGAGTACAGTCCCCCAAAACTGAACCCTCAACCCTGACCCCAAGTACAGTCCCCCAACCCTGATCTCTGACCCCAAGTACAGTCCCCCAACCCTGAACCCTGACCCCGAGAACAGTCCCCCAACCCTGAATCCCGAACCCTGACACCAAGTACAGACCCACAAACCTGAACCCTGAACTCTGACCCCAAGTACAGTCCCCCAACCCTGACCCCTGACCCCTGAACCCAAGTACAATCCCCCAAGCCTGAACCCCGAACCCTGACCCCAACTACAGTCCCCCAACACTGAACCCTGTGCTCTGACCCCATGTACAGTCCCCCAACCCTGAACCCTGACACCTGACCCCAACTACTGTCCCCCAACCCTGAACCCTGAACTCTGACCCCAAGTACAGTCCCCCTCCCCTGAACTCTGACCCCAAGTACAGTCCCCCAACCCTGAAACCTGACCCCTGACCCCGAGTACAGTCCCCCAACCCTGAACCCTGACCCCAAGTACAGTCCCCCAACCCTGAACCCTGACCCCTGACCCCTAGTACAGTCCCGCAACCCTGAACCCTGAACTCTGACGCCAAGTAAAGTCCCCCAACCCTGAACCCTGAACCGTGACCCCAAGTACAGTCCCCAAACCCTGAACCCTGACACCGAGTACAGTCCCCCAACCCTGAACCCTGACCCCACGTACACTCCCCCAAACCTGAAATCTGAACTCTTACCCCAAGTACAGTCCCCCAAACCTGAACCCTGACCCCGAGTACAGCCCCCCAAACCTGAACCCTAAACCTTGACCCCAAGTACAGTCCCCCAACCCTGAACCGTGTCGCCAAGAACAGTCCCCCAACCCTGAACCCGGACCCCTGACCCCAAGTACATTCTTCCAACCTTGAACACCGAACCCTGAACCCAAGTACAGCCCGTCAACTTTGAATCCTGACCCCTGACCCCAAGTACAGTCCGCCAACCCTGAACACTGACCCCTGACCCCAAGTACAGTCCCCCAATCCTGAACCCTGACCCCTGACCCAAGTACAGTCCCCCAATCCTGAACCCCGAACCCTGACCCCAAGTACAATCCCCCAACCCTGGACTCTGACCCCAAGTACAGTCCCCCAACCCTGAACCCTGAACTCTGACCCCAAGTACAGTCCCCAAGCCTGAACCCTGACCCCAATTAAAGTCCCCAACACTGAACCCTGACCCCAAGTTCAGTCCTCCTACCCTGATCCCTGACCCCTGACCCCAAGCACAGTCCCCCAACCCTGAACCCCGAACCCTGACCCCAAGTACAGTCCCCCAACACTGAACCCTGAACTCTGACCTCAAGTACAGTCCCCCAACCCTAAACCCTGACCCCTGACCCCAAGTACAGTCCCCCAACCCTGAACCCCGAACCGTGACCCCAAGTACAGTCCCACAACCCTGAACACTGACCCCTGACCCCAAGTACAGTCCCCCAACCCTGAACCCTGAACTCTGACCCCAAGTAAAGTCCCCCAAAACTGAACCCTGACCCCAAGTTCAGTCGCCCAACACTGAACCCTGACCCCTAGTACAGTCCCCCAATCCCGAACCCCGAACCCTGACCGCAAGTACAGTCACCCAAACCTGAACTCTGACCCCAAGTACAGTCCCCCAACCCTGAACTCTGAATTCTGACCCCAAGTACAGTCCTCCAACCCTGAACCCTGACCCCAATTACAGTCCCCCAACCCTGAACCCTGACCCCAAGTACAGTCCCCAACCCTGAACCCTGACGCCAAGTACAGTCCCCCAACCCTGAACCCTGACCCCGAGTACAGTCCCCCAACCCTGAACCCTGAAACCTGACCCCACGTACAGTCCCCCAACCCTGAACCCTGAACTCTGACCCAAAGTACAGTCCCTCAACCCTGAACCCTGACCCCAAGTACAGTCCCCCAACCCTGAACCCTGAACTCTGACCCCAAGTACAGTCCCCCAACACTGAACCCTGAACTCTGACGCCAAGTAAAGTCCCCCAACCCTGAACTGTGACCCCAAGTACAGTCCCCCAGCCCTGATCCCTGAACCCTGATCCCAAGTACAGTCCCCCAACACTGAACGCTGAACTCTGACCCCAAGTACAGTCCCCCAAACCTGAACCCTGAACCCTGACCCCAATTAAAGTCCCCCAACACTGAACCCTGACCCCAAGTACAGTCCCCCAACCCTGAACACTGACCCCTGACCCCAAGTACAGTCCCCCAAACCTGAACCCTGAGCCCTGACCCCAAGTACAGTCCCCCAACCCTGAACGCTGAACACTGACCCCAAGTACAGTCCCCCAAACCTGAACCCTGACCCCTGACCCCAAGTACAGTCCCCCAACCTGAACTCTGACCCCTAGTACAGGCACCCAACACTGAAACATGAACCCTGACCCCAAGTACTGTCTCCCAACCCTGAACCCTGAACCCTGACCCCATGTACAGTCCCTCAACCCTGAACCCTGACCCCAAGTCTAGTCGCCCAACCCTGAACCCTGGCCCCGTGTGCAGTCCCCCAATCCTGAACCCTGACCCCGAGTACAGTCCCCCAAAACTGAACCCTCAACCCTGACCCCAAGTACAGTCCCCCAACCCTGATCTCTGACCCCAAGTACAGTCCCCCAACCCTGAACCCTGACCCCGAGAACAGTCCCCCAACCCTGAATCCCGAACCCTGACACCAAGTACAGACCCGCAAACCTGAACCCTGAACTCTGACCCCAAGTACAGTCCCCCAACCCTGACCCCTGACCCCTGAACCCAAGTACAATCCCCCAAGCCTGAACCCCGAACCCTGAAACCAACTACAGTCCCCCAACACTGAACCCTGTGCTCTGACCCCATGTACAGTCCCCCAACCCTGAACCCTGACACCTGACCCCAACTACTGTCCCCCAACCCTGAACCCTGAACTCTGACCCCAAGTACAGTCCCCCTCCCCTGAACTCTGACCCCAAGTACAGTCCCCCAACCCTGAAACCTGACCCCTGACCCCGAGTACAGTCCCCCAACCCTGAACCCTGACCCCAAGTACAGTCCCCCAACCCTGAACCCTGACCCCTGACCCCTAGTACAGTCCCGCAACCCTGAACCCTGAACTCTGACGCCAAGTAAAGTCCCCCAACCCTGAACCCTGAACCGTGACCCCAAGTACAGTCCCCCAACCCTGAACCCTGACACCGAGTACAGTCCCCCAACCCTGAACCCTGACCCCACGTACAGTCCCCCAACCCTGAACCCTGACCCCGAGTACAGCCCCCCAAACCTGAACCCTAAACCTTGACCCCAAGTACAGTCCCCCAACCCTGAACCGTGTCGCCAAGAACAGTCCCCCAACCTTGAACGCCGAACCCTGAACCCAAGTACAGCCCGTCAACTTTGAATCCTGACCCCTGACCCCAAGTACAGTCCTCCAACCCTGAACACTGACCCCTGACCCCAAGTACAGTCCCCCAATCCTGAACCCTGACCCCTGACCCAAGTACAGTCCCCCAATCCTGAACCCCGAACCCTGACCCCAAGTACAATCCCCCAACCATGGACTCTGACCCCAAGTACAGTCCCCCAACCCTGAACCCTGAACTCTGACCCCAAGTACAGTCCCCAAGCCTGAACCCTGACCCCAATTAAAGTCCCCAACACTGAACCCTGACCCCAAGTTCAGTCCTCCTACCCTGATCCCTGACCCCTGACCCCAAGCACAGTCCCCCAACCCTGAACCCCGAACCCTGACCCCAAGTACAGTCCCCCAACACTGAACCCTGAACTCTGACCTCAAGTACAGTCCCCCAACCCTGAACCCTGACCCCTGACCCCAAGTACAGTCCCCCAACCCTGAACCCCGAACCGTGACCCCAAGTACAGTCCCACAACCCTGAACACTGACCCCTGACCCCAAGTACAGTCCCCCAACCCTGAACCCTGAACTCTGACCCCAAGTAAAGTCCCCCAACACTGAACCCTGACCCCAAGTTCAGTCGCCCAACCCTGAACCCTGACCCCTAGTACAGTCCCCCAATCCTGAACCCCGAACCCTGACCGCAAGTACAGTCACCCAAACCTGAACTCTGACCCCAAGTACAGTCCCCCAACCCTGAACTCTGAATTCTGACCCCAAGTACAGTCCAAAAAGCCTGAACCCTCACGCCAAGTACAGTCACCCACCCCTGAACCCTGACCCCAGGAAAAGTCCCCCAACCTTGAACCCTGACCCCAAGAACAGTCCCCCACCCCTGAAACCTGAACTCTGACCCCAAGTACAGTCCCCCAAACCTGGACCCTGACCCCAAGTACAGTCCCCCAACCCTGAACCCCGAACCCTGACCCCAAGTACAGTCCCCCAACCCTGAGCCCGACACCAAGTACAGTCCCCCAACCCTGATCCCAAACCCTGACCCCAAGTACAGTCCCCCAACCCTGAACCCTGAATTCTGACCCCAAGTATAGTCCCCCAACCCTGAACTCTGACCCCTGACCCCAGGTACAGTCCCCCAACCCTGAACCCTGAACTCTGAGCCCAAGTACTGTCCCCCAACCCTGAACCCTGAACCCTGGCCCCGTGTACAGTCCCCTAGCCGTGAACCCTGACCCCTGGCCCCAAGTACAGTCCCCCAATCCTGAACACCGAACCCTGACCCCAAGTACAGTCCCCCAACCCTGAACCCTGACCCCGAGTACAGTCCCCCAACCCTGACCTCTGACCCCAAGTACTGTTCCCCCAACCCTGAACCCTGACCCTTGACCCCAAGTACAGTCCACCAACCCAGAACCCCGAAACCTGACCCCAAGCACAGTCCCCCAACGCTGAACCCCGAACCCTGACCCCAAGTACAGTCCCCCAACACTGAACGCTGAACTCTGACCCCAAGTACATTCCCCCAAACCTGAACCCTGAAAACAAGTACAGACCCCAACCCTGAACCCCGAACCCTGACCCCAAGTACAGTCCCCCAACCCTGAACACTGACCCCTGACCCCAAGTACAGTCCCCCAAACCTGAACCCTGTACCCTGACCCCAAGTACAGTCCCCCAACCCTGAATCCTGAACCCTACCCCAAGTACAGTCCCCCAACCCTGAACGCTGAACACTGACCCCAAGTACAATCCCCTTCCCGGAACCCTGACCCCTGACCCCAAGTACAGTCCCCCAACCTGAACTCTGACCCCTAGTACAGGCACCCAACACTGAAACATGAACCCTGACCCCAAGTACTGTCTCCCAACCCTGAACCCTGAACCCTGACCCCATGTACAGTCCCTCAACCCTGAACCCTGACCCCAAGTCTAGTCGCCCAACCCTGAACCCTGACCCCGAGTGCAGTCCCCCAATCCTGAACCCTGACCCCGAGTACAGTCCCCCAAAACTGAACCCTCAACCCTGACCCCAAGTACAGTCCCCCAACCCTGATCTCTGACCCCAAGTACAGTCCCCCAACCCTGAACCCTGACCCCGAGAACAGTCCCCCAACCCTGAATCCCGAACCCTGACACCAAGTACAGACCCGCAAACCTGAACCCTGAACTCTGACCCCAAGTACAGTCCCCCAACCCTGACCCCTGACCCCTGAACCCAAGTACAATCCCCCAAGCCTGAACCCCGAACCCTGACCCCAACTACAGTCCCCCAACACTGAACCCTGTGCTCTGACCCCATGTACAGTCCCCCAACCCTGAACCCTGACACCTGACCCCAACTACTGTCCCCCAACCCTGAACCCTGAACTCTGACCCCAAGTACAGTCCCCCTCCCCTGAACTCTGACCCCAAGTACAGTCCCCCAACCCTGAAACCTGACCCCTGACCCCGAGTACAGTCCCCCAACCCTGAACCCTGACCCCAAGTACAGTCCCCCAACCCTGAACCCTGACCCCTGACCCCTAGTACAGTCCCGCAACCCTGAACCCTGAACTCTGACGCCAAGTAAAGTCCCCCAACCCTGAACCCTGACACCGAGTACAGTCCCCCAACCCTGAACCCTGAACCGTGACCCCAAGTACAGTCCCCAAACCCTGAACCCTGACACCGAGTACAGTCCCCCAACCCTGAACCCTGACCCCACGAACACTCCCCCAAACCTGAAATCTGAACTCTTACCCCAAGTACAGTCCCCCAAACCTGAACCCTGACCCCGAGTACAGCCCCCCAAACCTGAACCCTAAACCTTGACCCCAAGTACAGTCCCCCAACCCTGAACCGTGTCGCCAAGAACAGTCCCCCAACCCTGAACCCGGACCCCTGACCCCAAGTACATTCTCCCAACCTTGAACACCGAACCCTGAACCCAAGTACAGCCCGTCAACTTTGAATCCTGACCCCTGACCCCAAGTACAGTCCGCCAACCCTGAACACTGACCCCTGACCCCAAGTACAGTCCCCCAATCCTGAACCCTGACCCCTGACCCAAGTACAGTCCCCCAATCCTGAACCCCGAACCCTGACCCCAAGTACAATCCCCCAACCCTGGACTCTGACCCCAAGTACAGTCCCCCAACCCTGAACCCTGAACTCTGACCCCAAGTACAGTCCCCAAGCCTGAACCCTGACCCCAATTAAAGTCCCCAACACTGAACCCTGACCCCAAGTTCAGTCCTCCTACCCTGATCCCTGACCCCTGACCCCAAGCACAGTCCCCCAACCCTGAATCCCGAACCCTGACCCAAGTACAGTCCCCCAACACTGAACCCTGAACTCTGACCTCAAGTACAGTCCCCCAACCCTGAACCCTGACCCCTGACCCCAAGTACAATCCCCCAACACTGAACCCTGACCCCAAGTTCAGTCGCCCAACCCTGAACCCTGACCCCTAGTACAGTCCCCCAATCCTGAACCCCGAACCCTGACCGCAAGTACAGTCACCCAAACCTGAACTCTGACCCCAAGTACAGTCCCCCAACCCTGAACTCTGAATTCTGACCCCAAGTACAGTCCTCCAACCCTGAACCCTGACCCCAATTACAGTCCCCCAACCCTGAACCCTGACCCCAAGTACAGTCCCCAACCCTGAACCCTGACGCCAAGTACAGTCCCCCAACCCTGAACCCTGACCCCGAGTACAGTCCCCCAACCCTGAACCCTGAAACCTGACCCCACGTACAGTCCCCCAAACCTGAACCCTGACCCCGAGTACAGTCCCCCAACCCTGAACCCTGAACTCTGACCCCAAGTACAGTCCAAAAACCCTGAACCCTCACGCCAAGTACAGTCACCCACCCCTGAACCCTGACCCCAGGAAAAGTCCCCCAACCTTGAACCCTGACCCCAAGAACAGTCCCCCACCCCTGAAACCTGAACTCTGACCCCAAGTACAGTCCCCCAAACCTGGACCCTGACCCCAAGTACAGTCCCCCAACCCTGAACCCCGAACCCTGACCCCAAGTACAGTCCCCCAACCCTGAGCCCGACACCAAGTACAGTCCCCCAACCCTGATCCCAAACCCTGACCCCAAGTACAGTCCCCCAACCCTGAACCCTGAACTCTGAGCCCAAGTACTGTCCCCCAACCCTGAACTCTGACCCCTGACCCCAGGTACAGTCCCCCAACCCTGAACCCTGAACTCTGAGCCCAAGTACTGTCCCCCAACCCTGAACCCTGAACCCTGGCCCCGTGTACAGTCCCCTAGCCGTGAACCCTGACCCCTGGCCCCAAGTACAGTCCCCCAATCCTGAACACCGAACCCTGACCCCAAGTACAGTCCCCCAACCCTGAACCCTGACCCCGAGTACAGTCCCCCAACCCTGACCTCTGACCCCAAGTACTGTTCCCCCAACCCTGAACCCTGACCCTTGACCCCAAGTACAGTCCACCAACCCAGAACCCCGAAACCTGACCCCAAGCACAGTCCCCCAACGCTGAACCCCGAACCCTGACCCCAAGTACAGTCCCCCAACACTGAACGCTGAACTCTGACCCCAAGTACATTCCCCCAAACCTGAACCCTGAAAACAAGTACAGACCCCAACCCTGAACCCCGAACCCTGACCCCAAGTACAGTCCCCCAACCCTGAACACTGACCCCTGACCCCAAGTACAGTCCCCCAAACCTGAACCCTGTACCCTGACCCCAAGTACAGTCCCCCAACCCTGAATCCTGAACCCTACCCCAAGTACAGTCCCCCAACCCTGAACGCTGAACACTGACCCCAAGTACAATCCCCTTCCCGGAACCCTGACCCCTGACCCCAAGTACAGTCCCCCAACCTGAACTCTGACCCCTAGTACAGGCACCCAACACTGAAACATGAACCCTGACCCCAAGTACTGTCTCCCAACCCTGAACCCTGAACCCTGACCCCATGTACAGTCCCTCAACCCTGAACCCTGACCCCAAGTCTAGTCGCCCAACCCTGAACCCTGACCCCGAGTCCAGTCCCCCAATCCTGAACCCTGACCCCGAGTACAGTCCCCCAAAACTGAACCCTAAACCCTGACCCCAAGTACAGTCCCCCAACCCTGATCTCTGACCCCAAGTACAGTCCCCCAACCCTGAACCCTGACCCCGAGAACAGTCCCCCAACCCTGAATCCCGAACCCTGACACCAAGTACAGACCCGCAAACCTGAACCCTGAACTCTGACCCCAAGTACAGTCCCCCAACCCTGACCCCTGACCCCTGAACCCAAGTACAATCCCCCAAGCCTGAACCCCGAACCCTGACCCCAACTACAGTCCCCCAACACTGAACCCTGTGCTCTGACCCCATGTACAGTCCCCCAACCCTGAACCCTGACACCTGACCCCAACTACTGTCCCCCAACCCTGAACCCTGAACTCTGACCCCAAGTACAGTCCCCCTCCCCTGAACTCTGACCCCAAGTACAGTCCCCCAACCCTGAAACCTGACCCCTGACCCCGAGTACAGTCCCCCAACCCTGAACCCTGACCCCAAGTACAGTCCCCCAACCCTGAACCCTGACCCCTGACCCCTAGTACAGTCCCGCAACCCTGAACCCTGAACTCTGACGCCAAGTAAAGTCCCCCAACCCTGAACCCTGAACCGTGACCCCAAGTACAGTCCCCAAACCCTGAACCCTGACACCGAGTACAGTCCCCCAACCCTGAACCCTGACCCCACGTACACTCCCCCAAACCTGAAATCTGAACTCTTACCCCAAGTACAGTCCCCCAAACCTGAACCCTGACCCCGAGTACAGCCCCCCAAACCTGAACCCTAAACCTTGACCCCAAGTACAGTCCCCCAACCCTGAACCGTGTCGCCAAGAACAGTCCCCCAACCCTGAACCCGGACCCCTGACCCCAAGTACATTCTCCCAACCTTGAACACCGAACCCTGAACCCAAGTACAGCCCGTCAACTTTGAATCCTGACCCCTGACCCCAAGTACAGTCCGCCAACCCTGAACACTGACCCCTGACCCCAAGTACAGTCCCCCAATCCTGAACCCTGACCCCTGACCCAAGTACAGTCCCCCAATCCTGAACCCCGAACCCTGACCCCAAGTACAATCCCCCAACCCTGGACTCTGACCCCAAGTACAGTCCCCCAACCCTGAACCCTGAACTCTGACCCCAAGTACAGTCCCCAAGCCTGAACCCTGACCCCAATTAAAGTCCCCAACACTGAACCCTGACCCCAAGTTCAGTCCTCCTACCCTGATCCCTGACCCCTGACCCCAAGCACAGTCCCCCAACCCTGAACCCCGAACCCTGACCCCAAGTACAGTCCCCCAACACTGAACCCTGAACTCTGACCTCAAGTACAGTCCCCCAACCCTGAACCCTGACCCCTGACCCCAAGTACTGTCCCCCAACCCTGAACCCCGAACCGTGACCCCAAGTACAGTCCCACAACCCTGAACACTGACCCCTGACCCCAAGTACAGTCCCCCAACCCTGAACCCTGAACTCTGACCCCAAGTAAAGTCCCCCAACACTGAACCCTGACCCCAAGTTCAGTCGCCCAACCCTGAACCCTGACCCCTAGTACAGTCCCCCAATCCTGAACCCCGAACACTGACCGCAAGTACAGTCACCCAAACCTGAACTCTGACCCCAAGTACAGTCCTCCAACCCTGAACCCTGACCCCAATTACAGTCCCCCAACCCTGAACCCTGATCCTAAGTACAGTCCCCCAACCCTGAACCCCGAACCCTGACCCCAAGTACAGTCCCCCAACCCTGAAGCCTGACCCCTGACCCCAAGTACAGTCCCCCAACCCTGAACCCTGAACTCTGACGCCAAGTAAAGTCCCCCAACCCTGAACCGTGACCCCAAGTACAGTCCCCCAGCCCTGATCCCTGAAACCTGACCCCAAGTACAGTCCCCCAACGCTGAACCCTGAACCCTGTCCACAAGTACAGTCCCCAACCCTGAACCCTGACCCCAAGTACAGTCCCCAACCCTGAACCCTGACCCCGAGTACAGTCCCCAACCCTGAACTCTGAAACCTGACCCCACGTACAGTCCCCCAAACCTGAACCCTGACCCCGAGTACAGTCCCCCAACCCTGAACCCTGAACTCTGACCCCAAGTAGAGTCCCCCAACCCTGAACTCTGACCCCAAGAACAGTCCCCCACCCCTGAACCCTGACCCCAAGTACAGTCCCCCAACCCTGAACCCTGACGCCAAGTACAGTCACCCACCCCTGAACCCTGACCCCAAGAACAGTCCCCCAACCCTGAACCCTGACCCCAAGTACAGTCCTCCATCCCTGAACCCTGAACTCTGACCCCGAGTACAGTCCCCCAACCCTGATCCCTGACCTGAAGTACAGTCCCCGATCCCTGAACCCTGAACTCTGACCCCAAGTACATTCCCCAATTCTGAACTCTGACCCCAAGTACAGTCCCCCAACCCTGAACCCTGAATGCTGACCCCAAGTACAGTCCCCCAACCCTGAACTCTGACCCCAAGTACAGTCCCCCAACCCTGAACCCTGACCCCAAGAACAGTCCCCCAAACCTGAACCCTGACCCTTGACCCCAAGTACAGTCCACCCACCCAGATCCCCGAAACCTGACCCCAAGTACAGTCCCCCAACTCTGAACCCCGAACCCTGACCCCAATTACAGTCCCCCAACCCTGAACTCTGACCACAAGTACAGTCCCCCAACCCTGAACTCTGAACTCTGACCCCAAGTACAGTCCTCCAACCGTGAACCCTGACCCCAATTACAGTCCCCCAACCCTGAACCCTGATCCCAAGTACAGTCCCCCAATCCTGACCACTGAACTCTGACCCCAAGTACAGTCCCCCAAACCTGAACGCTGGCCCCTGAACCCAAGTACAGTCCCCCAACCCTGAACCCTGACCCCTGACCCCAAGTACAGTCACCCAACCCTGAACCCTGACCTCTGACGCCAAGTAAAGTCCCCCAACCCTGAACCCTGACCCCTGACCCCAAGTACAGTCCCCCAACCCTGTACCTTGAAAACTGACCATGAGTTCAGTCCCCCAAACCTCAACCCTGAACCCTGAACTCTGACGCCACGTAAAGTCCCCCAACCCTGAACCCTGAACCCAAGTACAGTCCCCCAACCCTGAACCCAGACCCCGAGTACAGTCCCCCAACCCTGAACCCTGAACTCTGACCCCAAGTACAGTCCCTCAACCCTGAACTCTGACCCCAAGTACAGTCCCCCAACCCTGAACCCTGAACTCTGACCCCAAGTAGAGTCCCCCAACCATGAACCCTGACCCCAAGAACAGTCCCCCACCCCTGAACCCTGACCCCAAGTACAGTCCCCCAACCCTGAACCCTGACGCCAAGTACAGTCACCCACCCCTGAACCCTGACCCCAAGAACAGTCCCCCAACCCTGAACCCTGACCCCAACAACAGTCCCCCACCCCTGAACCCTGAACTCTGACCCCAAGTACAGTCCCCCAAACCTGGACCCTGACACCAAGTACAGTCCCCCAACCCTGATCCCCGAACCCTGACCCCAAGTACAGTCCCCCAACCCTGAACCCTGACCCCTGACCCCAAGTACAGTCCACCAACCCTGAACCCTGAACTCTGACCACAAGTACTGTCCCCCAACCCTGAACCTTGACCCCAGGAACAGCCCCCCAACCCTGAACCCTGACCCCAAGAACAGTCCCCCAACCCTGAACCCTGAATTCTGACCCCAAGTATAGTCCCCCAACCCTGAACCCTGACCCCTGACAGCAAGTACAGTCCCCCAACCCTGAACCCTGAACTCTGACCCCAAGTACTGTCCCCCAACCCTGAACCCTGACACCAAGTACAGTCACCCAACCCTGAACCCTGAACCCTGGCCCCGTGTACAGTCCCCTAACCCTGAACCCTGACCCCGACACCAAGTACAGTCCACCAATCCTGAGCCCGGAACCCTGACCCCAAGTACAGTCCCCCAACCCTGAAACCTGACCCCTGACCCCGAGTACAGTCCCCCAACCCTGACCCGTGATCCCAAGCACAGTCGCCCAACACTGATCCCTGAACCCTGACCCCGAGTACAGTCCCCCAACCTTGAACCCTGACCACTGACGCCAAGTACAGTCCTCCAATCCTGAACCCCGAACCCTGACCCCAAGTACAATCCCCCAACCCTGAACCCTGAACTCTGACCCCAAGTACAGTCCCCAACCCTGAACCCTGACCCCAATTAAAGTCCCCCAACACTGACCCCTGACCCCAAGCACAGTCCCCCAACCCTGAACCCCGAACCCTGACCCCAAGTACAGTCCCCCAAAACTGAACCCTGAACTCTGACCCCAAGTACAGTCACCCAACCCTGATCCCTGACCCCTGCCCCCAAGTACAGTCCCCCAACCCTGTACTCTGAGCCCAAGTACAGTCCCCCAACCTTGAACCCTGACCACTGACCCCAAGTACAGTCCCCCAAACCTGAACCCTGACCCCTGACCCGAAGTACAGTCACCCAACCCTGAACCCTGACCTCTGACGCCAAGTAAAGTCCCCCGACCCTGAACCCTGACCCCTGACCCCAAGTACAGTCCCCCAACCCTGTACCCTGAACACTGACCACGAGTACAGTCCCCCAAACCTGAACCCTGAACCCTGACCCCAAGGCCCCCAACCCTGAACCCTGAATCGTGACCCCAAGTACAGTCCCCCAACCCTGAACCCTGACCCCGAGTACAGTCCCCCAACCCTGAACCCTGACGCCAAGTACAGTCACCCACCCCTGAACCCTGACCCCAAGAACAGTCCCTCAACCCTGAACCCTGACCCCAACAACAGTCCCCCACCCCTGAACCCTGAACTCTGACCCCAAGTACAGTCCCCCAAACCTGGACCCTGACACCAAGTACAGTCCCCCAACCCTGATCCCCGAACCCTGACCCCAAGTACAGTCCCCCAACCCTGAACCCTGAATTCTGACCCCAAGTATAGTCCCCCAACCCTGAACCCTGACCCCTGACCCCAAGTACAGTCCACCAACCCTGAACCCTGAACTCTGACCACAAGTACTGTCCCCCAACCCTGAACCTTGACCCCAGGAACAGCCCCCCAACCCTGAACCCTGACCCCAAGTATAGTCCCCCAACCCTGAACCCTGACCCCTGACAGCAAGTACAGTCCCCCAACCCTGAACCCTGAACTCTGACCCCAAGTACTGTCCCCCAACCCTGAACCCTGACACCAAGTACAGTCACCCAACCCTGAACCCTGAACCCTGGCCCCGTGTACAGTCCCCTAACCCTGAACCCTGACCCCGACACCAAGTACAGTCCACCAATCCTGAGCCCGGAACCCTGACCCCAAGTACAGTCCCCCAACCCTGAAACCTGACCCCTGACCCCGAGTACAGTCCCCCAACCCTGACCCGTGATCCCACGCACAGTCGCCCAACACTGATCCCTGAACCCTGACCCCGAGTACAGTCCCCCAACCTTGAACCCTGACCACTGACGCCAAGTACAGTCCTCCAATCCTGAACCCCGAACCCTGACCCCAAGTACAATCCCCCAACCCTGAACCCTGAACTCTGACCCCAAGTACAGTCCCCAACCCTGAACCCTGACCCCAATTAAAGTCCCCCAACACTGACCCCTGACCCCAAGCACAGTCCCCCAACCCTGAACCCCGAACCCTGACCCCAAGTACAATCCCCCAAAACTGAACCCTGAACTCTGACCCCAAGTACAGTCACCCAACCCTGATCCCTGACCCCTGCCCCCAAGTACAGTCCCCCAACCCTGTACTCTGAGCCCAAGTACAGTCCCCCAACCTTGAACCCTGACCACTGACCCCAAGTACAGTCCCCCAAACCTGAACCCTGACCCCTGACCCGAAGTACAGTCACCCAACCCTGAACCCTGACCTCTGACGCCAAGTAAAGTCCCCCGACCCTGAACCCTGACCCCTGACCCCAAGTACAGTCCCCCAACCCTGTACCCTGAACACTGACCACGAGTACAGTCCCCCAAACCTGAACCCTGAACCCTGACCCCAAGTCCCCCAACCCTGAACCCTGAATCGTGACCCCAAGTACAGTCCCCCAACCCTGAACCCTGACCCCGAGTACAGTCCCCCAACCCTGAACCCTGAACTCTGACCCCAACTACAGTCCCTCAACCCTGAACTCTGACCCCAAGTACAGTCCCCCAACCCTGAACCCTGAACTCTGACCCCAAGAACAGTCCCCCACCCCTGAACCCTGACCCCAAGTACAGTCCCCCAACCCTGAACCCTGACGCCAAGTACAGTCACCCACCCCTGAACCCTGACCCCAAGAACAGTCCCCCAACCCTGAACCCTGACCCCAAGAACAGTCCCCCACCCCTGAACCCTGAACTCTGACCCCAAGTATAGTCCCCCAACCCTGAACGCTGACCCCTGACCCCAAGTACAGTCCCCCAAACCCTGAACCCTGAACTCTTAGTCCAAGTACTGTCCCCCAACCCTGAACCTTGACCCCAGGAACAGCCCCCCAACCCTGAACCCTGACCCCAAGAACAGCCCCCCAACCCTGAACCCTGACCCCTGACCGCAAGTACAGTCCCCCAACCCTGAACCCTGAACTCTGACCCCAAGTACTGTCCCCCAACCCTAAACCCTGACACCAAGTACAGTCGCCCAACCCTGATCCCTGAACCCTGGCCCCGTGTACAGTCCCCTAAACCTGAACCCTGACCCCGACACCAAGTACAGTCCACCAATCCTGAGCCCCGAACCCTGACCCCAAGTACAGTACCCCAACCCTGAAACCTGACCCCTGACCCCGAGTACAGTCCCCCAACCCTGACCCGTGACCCCAAGCACAGTCGCCAACACTGATCCCTGAACCCTGACCCCGAGTACAGTCCCCCAACCTTGAACCCTGACCACTGACGCCAAGAACAGTCCCCCAATCCTGAACCCCGAACCCTGACCCCAAGTACAATCCCCCAACCCTGAACCCTGAACTCTGACCCCAAGTACAGTCCCCAACCCTGATCCCTGACCCCTGACCCCAAGTACAGTCCCCCAACCCTGAACCCTGAACCCTGACCCCAAGTACAGTCCCCCAACCTATAATCCTGAACCCTGACCCCAAGTACAGTCCCCCAACCCTGAACGCTGAACACTGACCCCAAGTACAGTCCCCTTCCCTGAACCCTGACCCCTGACCCCAAGTACAGTCCCCCAACCCTGAACTCTGACCCCTAGTACAGTCCCGCAACACTGAACCCCGAACCCTGACCCCAAGTACCGTCTCCCAACCCTGAACCCTGAACCCTGACCCCAAGTACAGTCCCCCAACCCTGAACCCTGATCCCATGTAGGCGCCCAACCCTTAACTCTGACCCCAAGTACAGTCCCCCAACACTGAACCCTGATCTCTGACCCCGAGTACAGTCCCCCAACCCTGATCCCTGACCTGAAGTACAGTCCCCGATCCCTGAACCCTGAACCCTGACCCCGAGTACAGTCCCCCAACCCTGAACCCTGAACTCTGACCCCAAGTACAGTCCCCCAACCCTGAACCCTGAACCCTGACCCCAAGTACAGTCCTCCAACCCTGATCCCTGACCCCAAGTACAGTCCCCCAACTCTGAACCCTGACCCCGAGTACAGTCCCCCAACCCTGTACCCTGACCCCAAGTACAGTCCCCCAATCCTGAACCCTGAATTCTGACCCCCAGTATAGTACCCCAACCCTGAACCCTGACCCCTGACCGCAAGTACAGTCCCCCATCCCTGAACCCTGAACTCTGACCCCAAGTACTGTCCCCCAACCCTGAACCCTGACACCAAGTACAGTTGCCCAACCCTGAACCCTGAACCCTGGCCCCGTGCACAGTCCCCTAAACCTGAACCCTGAGCCCGACACCAAGTACAGTCCACCAATCCTGAGCCCCAAACCCTGACCCCAAGTACAGTCCCCCAACCCTGAAACATGACCCCAAGTACAGTCACCCTGACAATAATCCAAATATCAAATCCTAAACCTAACCCTGACCCTAACATTAATCCTAACCCTAAACCGAACCATAATCCAAACACCGAACCCGAAACCTGACCCGAACACTAACTCTCACCTTAACTCTAATCCTAACCCGAACCCTAACATAACCCTAAATCTCAACCTAACCGTAACCGTAACACGATCCAAAAACTCTAAACTTAACCCTAATCTGAACCCTAACTCCAACCCTAACCCTAACCTTAACCCATGCACTAGCCCTAACCCGAGCCCTAACACTAAATCTAATGCTAACCCGAGCCCTAAACCTAACCCTAACTCGAACCCTAATCTAAACCCTAACCCTAACTCAAACTCAAATGCTAATCCTAACACAAAGACTAACGCGAACCCAAACCCCAATCCAAACCCGAACACTAACTCTAATTGTAAACCTAACCCGAACTCTAACCATAACCTTACCCATAATTCTAACACTAAACCTAAACCAAACGTTAACTCTAATGCTAACCCTAACCTAACCCTAACCCTATCCCGAACCCGAAACCTATCCCTATCGCTATCCTGAACCCGAATGCTAACTCTAACGCTAAACATAACCCCAACCTAATTCGAACCCTAACTGTAATCCTAACCCTAACCCTAAGCCTGTCCCTAAATCTAATCCTAACTCGCTCCCTAACCCTAACCCTAACTCTAATCCTAACCCTAACCCTAACCCGAACTCTAATCCTAACCCTAACCCTAACCCGAACTCTAATCCTAACCCGAACCCTAACCCTAACTCTAATCCTAACCCTAACCCGAACTCTAATCCTAACACTAACTCTAACCCTAACTCTAATCCTAACCCTCACTCTAACCCTAAGCCTGTCCCTAAATCTAATCCTAACTCGCTCCCTAACCCTAACTCTAACTCTAACCCTAACCCTAACCCTAACCCTAACCCTAACCCTAACCCTAACCCTAACCCAAAATGTAATCCTAACCCTAACCCTAACTCTAACCCTAACCCTATCCCAAACTCTAATCCTAATCTTATCCCTCATTGTAACCCTAACCCTAACTCTAACCCTAATTCTAACCCGAACCCTAACAATAACCCGAGCCCTAAACCTAAGCCTAACTCTAACCCTAATCTAAAACCGAACCCAAACTACAACCCTCACCCTAATTCTAATCCTAACCCTAACCCTAAATCTAACGCTAACCCGAAACCTAACCCTAAACCTAACTTTAACCTGAACCGTATCCGTAACTCTAATCCTAACCCTAAACCTAACCCGAACTCTAATGCAAAGCCAAACCTAACCCTAGCTCTAACCCGAACCCAAACCCTCACTCTAACCCGAACTCTAATCTTAACCCTAACCCGAAACATAACTCTAACCCTAACCCTAACCCGAACACTAACCCAACCCTAACGCTAACCCTAGCCCTAAACCTGAACCGAACTCTAACCCTAATCTAAACCCGAACCCAAACAGAACCCAAACCCTAATCCGAACACGAAGACGAAATCTAACCCCAACTCTAATGCTAACCCTAACCCTAACCCGAACCCTTCACCCTAAACCAAACCATAATCCTAATGCTAACCCTAACCCTAACCCTGAATCTAACCATAACCCAAACACTAACCCAAGCCCTAAACCTAACCCTAACTCTAACCCTAATTGAAACCATAACCCAAACTCGAACCCGAACCCAAATCCGAACATGAAGACCAACCCTAACCCTATCCGTGACTCTAAACCTGACCCTAAACCTAACTCTAACTCTAATGCTAACACTAACCTAACCCTAAACCTTACCCTAACCCTGACCATAACCCTAACTCTAATCCTAACCCTAATGCTAACTCTAACCCTAACTCTAACCTTAACCTTAAACCTAACCCTAAATCTAATGCTAAATCTAATGCTAAGCTTAACCCTAAGCTAACTGTAACCCTAACTCTAATCCTAACTCTAACGCTAACCCTACCCCTAACCTAACTGTAACCCTAACTGTAATCCTAACCCGTATCCTAACTCTAACCATAACACTAAATATAACCCTAAAACTAACCCGAAACCCAAACCTAATGCTAACTCTAACGCGAAGCCTAACCCTAACCTAACGCTAACCTAACTGTAATCCTAACCCTCACCCTAACTCTAACCTTAACCCTATCCCGAACTCTAATCCAAATCCTATCCCAAACCCTAACCCTAACCCTTAATCCTTACCCAAACCATAATCCTAATACTAACCCTAACTCTAACCCTAACCCTAACGCTAACCCAGCCCTAAACCGAACCCTAACTCCAACGTTAATCTAAACCCTAACCCAAACTCAAACATAAGAACATAAGAAATAGGAGCAGGAGTAGGCCATCTAGCCCCTCGAGCCTGCCCTGCCATTCAATAAGATCATGGCTGATCTGTCGTGGCTCAGTTCCACATTCCTGCCCTCTCCCCATAACCCTTAATCCCCTCTCTTATCAAAAACCCATCAACCCGCGTCTTAAAAATATTTAGCGAGGCAGCCTCCACCACTTCAACGGGCAGAGAATTCCAGAGATTCACCACCCTTTGAGTGAAGAAGTTCCTCCTCAACTCCGTTCTAAACCGCCCCCCCTTTATCTTGAGGCTGTGCCCCCTAGTCCTACTGTCCTTTCTGAGCGGGAAGAGTCTCTCCACCTCTATCCTATCCATCCCATTCATCATCTTATACGTCTCAATGAGATCTCCCCTCATTCTTCTAAACTCTAACGAGTACAAGCCTAGTTTATTCAGCCTCTCCTCATAGCTCAACCCCCTCAACTCCGGTATCAGCCTAGTAAACCTCCTCTGCACTCCCTCCAGGGCCAAAATATCTTTGCGCAGGTGCGGCGCCCAAAACTGCACACAGTACTCCAGCTGCGGCCTCACCAATGCCCTATACAGCTGCAGCAAGACCTCCCTACTTTTATATTCAATCCCCCTCGCTATGAAGGCCAGCATCCCATTCGCCTTCCTGACCACCTGCTGCACCTGCAAGCTGGGTTTTTGCGACTCATGCACAAGGACCCCGAGGTCCCTCTGCACCGTCGCCTGCTGCAGTTTTTCGCCACGTAAGTAATAGTCCTTCCTACCATTATTCCTACCAAACTGGACCACCTTGCACTTGCCAACATTAAATTCCATTTGCCATTTCCTGCCATTTCCAAACCCAAAACCAAATCCTAAAGCGAAGACTAACCCTAACCCTTACTCTAATCCTGTACCTAACCCTAACTCTAACGCAAACCCTAAACCTAACCCTAACTCTAGCACTAACCCTAAACCTAACCCTCACCCTAACTCGAACCCGAATCCTAAACCTAACTGTATCCTTAAGCCTAACTCTCGCCCGAACCCTAATGCTAACCCTAGCCCGAAACATAACCCTAACTCAAACCCTAATCTAAACCCTAAACAAAACTCGAACCCAAAACCTAACCTGATCACTAAGATTAACCCTCACCTCATCCTAACCCTAACCCTAACTCTAACGCTAACCCTAAAACTAACCCTAACCCTAACCCTAACTCTAATGCGAACGCTATCCTAACCCTAACCATAACCCTATCCCTAACCCTCACCCTATCGCTATCCCGAACCCTAACCCTATTCCGAACACTAACGCTAACTCTAACGCGAACCCTAACCCTAACCTAACTCTAACCCTAACTGTAATCCTAACCCTAACGCTAACCCTAGCCCTAAACCTAATTTTCTTATGTTCTAACCCGAATATAAACCCAAACCCAAACTCAAACCCAAACCCTAAACCTAACACTAAGACTAACGCTAACACTAACTCTAATTCTAACCCTACACGTAACTCTAACCTGAACTCTAAGCCTAACCCTAACTCTAATGCTAACCCTAACCCTAATTCTAACCCAAACACCTAACCTTAAATCTAACCCCAACACGAACCCATACCCTAACTCTAACCTTAACCCAAAACATAACCCTAACCCTAACCCTAATGCACTAGCCCTAACCCCAGCCCTAACACTAAATCTAACGCTAACCTGAGCCCTGAACTTAACCCTCACTCTAACCTTAATCTAAACCCTAACCCCAACTCAAACCCAAACCCTAATCCTAACACTAAGACAAACCCAAAACCTAACACTAACCCTAACACTAACCCTAACCCTAACCCGAACACTAACCCTAACCCTAACCCTAACACTAACACTAACCCTAACACTAACACTAACTCTAACGCTATCCCTAACCCTAACATTAACCCTAACACTAACGCTAACCCTAGCCCTAAACCGAATCCTAACTCTAACCCGAATCTAAACCATAACCCAAACTCGAACCCCAGCCCTAATCTGAACACTAAGTCTAACCCTAACCCTATCCGTAATTCTAAACTGAAACCTAACTCTAATGCTAACCCGAACACTCTCCTTATCCCGAACCCTAACCCTATCTTTAACCCGAACGCGAACTCGAATGCGAAACCTAACCCGAACCTAAATCTAACCCAAAGACCATCCCAAACTCTAACCCTAACCCTATCCCTAACTCTAATCCTAACCGGAACCCGAACTCTAATCATAACCCTAACCCTAACCGTAACTCGAACCCGAACCCTAACCCTAATCCCAACCCGAACTCTAATGCTAACCCTAACTAACCCTAACTCTAACTGTAACCCTAACCCTAACCCTAACCGTAACTCGAACCCGAACCCTAACCCTAATCCCAACCCGAACTCTAACGCTATCCCTAACCCTAACATTAACCCTGACACTAACGCTAACCCTAGCCCTAAACCGAATCCTAACTCTAACCCGAATCTAAACCATAACCCAAACTCGAACCCCAGCCCTAATCTGAACACTAAGACTAACCCTAACCCTATCCGTAATTCTAAACCTAAACCTAACTCTAATGCTAACCCGAACACTCTCCTTATCCCGAACCCTAACCCTATCTTTAACCCGAACGCAAACTCGAATGCGAAACCTAACCCTAACTCTAACCCTAACCCTATCCCTAACTCTAATCCGAACCCGAACCCGAACTCTAATCATAACCCTAACCCTAACCGTAACTCGAACCCGAACCCTAACCCTAATCCTAACCCGAACTCTAATGCTAACCCTAACTAACCCTAACTCTAACTGTAACCCTAACCCTAAGCCTATCCCTAACCCTATCCCTATCCCGAAACCTAACCCGATGCCAAAATCGAATGCTAATTCAAACGTTAACCCGAACCAAACTCTAACCCTAATTGTAATCCTAACACTAACTCTAACCCGAACCCTATCCATAATCTAATCCAAATCCTATCCCTAACTCGAACCATAACCCTAACTCTAACCCGAACTCGAACCCAAACCCTTACCCTAACGCTAACTCTAATCCTAACCCTAACCTGAACAAAACTCTAACCCAAACTCTAACCTTAACCCGAACCCAAACCCTAATCCTAATACAAACCCTAACCCAAACCCTAATCCGAATACAAACCCTAACCCTAAAAGTAACCCTAACCCGAAACCTAACTCTAACCCTAACCCGAAACCTAACTCTAACCCTAACCCTAAATCTAACCCTAACCCTAACACTAACCCTAGCCCCAAACCTAACCCTAATCGAAACCCTAACCCAAACTCAAACCCTAATCCTAACACTAAGGCAAACTCTAACCCTAATTCTAATCCTAATCCTAACCTTAAATCTAACCCTAACAGTAACACTAACCCTATCCGTAACTCTAACCCTAACCCTACACCCAACCGTAACTCTAATGCTAACCCGAATCGAGCCCTAACCCTATCCGTATCCCTAAACCTATCCCTAACCCTAAACGTAATCCTAACCCTAACCCGAAGCCTATCACTAACTCTAATCCTAACTCTATCCCAAACTCTAATCCTAACCCCAACCCTAACCCGAAATCTAACCCCAACTCTAACCCAAACCCGAACCCTATCCCTAACCCTAACTCTAATCCTAACCCTCACTCGAATGCTAACCCTAACCTAACCCGAACCCTAACGCCAACTCTAACGCTAACCCGAACTCGAACCTAACTCGAACTGTAACTGTTATCCTAACCCTAACCGTGTCCCTAACTCTAAACCTAAACCTATCCCGAACTCTAATCCTAACCGTAACCCGAACCCTAACCCAGACCGTAACCCTAACCCAAACACCAAACCTTAACCCTAACACCAAACCTTAACCCTAACCCTAACCCTATAATTAACTCGAACCCCGAACCCTGACCCCAAACATATCCCTAACCCTAATCCCAACCCTAACCCTAACCCTAAACCCAATCCTAATCCGAACCATAACCCTAACCTGAACCCAAGCCCTAACGCTAAACCCGAACGCTATCATTAACCCGAAACCTGACCTTAACCCTAATCCAAGCCCCTAACACTAATTCGAACCCGAATCGCTAACCATAACAGTAAAACTAACCCTGACCCTCACCCTAATCCCCAACCCTAACCCTAACACCAAAAGCTAACCCTAACACCTAACTCTAACCCGAACCCTAACTCTAACCCTAACACGAAACCCTCACCCTAATCCTAATCCTAACCCTAACCCTAACCATAATCCAAACACCTATCTCTAACACAAACACTAACACCTAATACTAACACGAACCCTAGCCCTAACCCTAACTATAATCAAAATACCTAATCCTAAACGTAACCCAAACCCAAACTCTAATCTTAACACTAACCCTAACCATAATCCAAACACGTAACCCTAAACCTAACCCTAACGCTAACCCTCACCCTATCTCTAATCCTAACCCTAACCCTAACCATAATCCAAACACCTAAACCGAAACCTAACCAAAACCCTAAAACTAACCATCACTCTAACCTTATCCCTAATCCTGACCCGAATTCTGACCCTAATACCAACCCAAACACTAGCCACACCCGAGCCCGAACACTAAATCTAACACTAACTAGCCCTAAACCTAACCTGAACTCTAACCCTAATCTAAACCTGAACCCTAACTCGAACCCAAACCCGAATCCTAACACGAAGACGAACCCTAACCCTAACTCTAATCCTAACCTTAACCCTAACTCTAACCCTAACCCTAACCCTAACCCGACCCCTAACTCTAACCCTAACCCTAGACCTAACCCGAACTCGAATGCAAACCCTAACCTAACCCTAAGTCTAACCCTAACCCTATCCCTAAACCGAACCCTATCCCTATCCTCGACCCTATCCCTAACCCTAATGCAAACTCTAACCCTAACCCTAACCTGACTCGAACCCGAACTGTAATCCTAACCCTAGCCCTAAATCTAATCCAAACCCTAGCCCTAACCCTAATACTAACTCTAACGCTAACCCTACTCCTAACCTAACTCGAACCCGAACTGTAATCCTAACCCTAAATCTAATCCTAACCCAATCCCTAACTCTAATCCAAACCCTAACCCTAACTCTGACCATAACTCTAACCCGAACCCTAACCCTAATCTGAACCTGAACTCAAACCCGAACCCTAACTCTTATCCTAAACCTAACCTAACCCTAACTCTAACCCTGACACGAACCTTAACCTATCCCTTATCCGAATCCTATCCCTATCCCAAGTCCTAACCCGATCCCTAACCCTAAAGCTAACTCTAACACTAACCCTAACTGTAATCTTTACCGTAACTCGAACCCTAACCCTATCCCTAACTCTAATCCTAACCCTAACCCTAACCCTAACTCAAACCCAAATCCTAACCCTAACCTTAAGTCTAATTCTAAAAATAACCCCAACCCTAACTCTAAACTTAACCGTAACCCAAACCCTAAACGTAATACTAACCCTAACACGAACCCTAATACGATCTAACCCAAAACCTAACCCTAACCCTAACACGAACCCGAACTCTAACCCTAACCCTAAACCTAACTCTAACCCTAACCCTAGCCCTAAACCTAAAGACAGAGACAGACAGAGTAAGAGAGAGAGAGAGAGACAGAGTGAGAGAGACACATAGAGAGAGAGACAGAGAGAGAGAGAGAGACAGAGGCGGTACAGGAGATGAACTCGGGGTCAGGGCTCAGGGTTCGGGGTCTGTCCTCCAGGTCAGGGCTCAGGGTTCGAGAGCTGAACTCAGGGTCAGGGTCAGGGTTCCAGGAGCTGAACATGGGGTCAGGGGTCAGGGCTCAGTGTTTAGGTCCTGTCCCTGGGGAGGGCTCAGGGTTCAGGAGCTGAACTCGGGGTCAGATTTAAAACAGTGCCCACACTAAACAGAGATTTTAAACAGTGCCCTACACTAAACAGAGATTTTAAACAGTGCCCTACACTAAACAGAGATTTTAAACAGTACCCTACACTAAACAGAGATTTTAAACAGTGCCCTACACTAAACAGAGATTTTAAACAGTGCCCTACACTAAACAGAGATTTTAAACAGTGCCCTACACTAAACAGAGATTTTAAACAGTGCCCTACACTAAACAGAGATTTTAAACAGTGTCCTACATTAAACAGAGATTTTAAACAGTACCCTACACTAAACAGAGATTTTAAACAGTGCCCACACTAAACAGAGATTTTAAACAGTGCCCTTACTAAACAGAGATTTTAAACAGTGCCCTACACTAAACAGAGATTTTAAACAGTACCCTACACTAAACAGAGATTTTAAACAGTGCCCTACACTAAACAGAGATTTTAAACAGTGCCCTACACTAAACAGAGATTTTAAACAGTGCCCTACACTAAACAGAGATTTTAAACAGTGCCCTACACTAAACAGAGATTTTAAACAGTGCCCTACACTAAACAGAGATTTTAAACAGTGCCCTACACTAAACAGAGATTTTAAACAGTGCCCTACATTAAACAGAGATTTTAAACAGTGCCCTACATTAAACAGAGATTTTAAACAGTGCCCTACATTAAACAGAGATTTTAAACAGTGCCCACACTAAACAGAGATTTTAAACAGTGCCCTACACTAAACAGAGATTTTAAACAGTACCCTACACTAAACAGAGATTTTAAACAGTGTCCTACACTAAACAGAGATTTTAAACAGTACCCTACACTAAACAGAGATTTTAAACAGTACCCTACACTAAACAGAGATTTTAAACAGTGCCCGACACTAAACGGAGATTTTAAACAGTGTCCTACACTAAACAGAGATTTTAAACAGTACCCTACACTAAACAGAGATTTTAAACAGTACCCTACACTAAACAGAGATTTTAAACAGTGCCCTACACTAAACAGAGATTTTAAACAGTACCCTACACTAAACAGAGATTTTAAACAGTGCCCGACACTAAACAGAGATTTTAAACAGTGCCCTACACTAAACAGAGATTTTAAACAGTACCCTACACTAAACAGAGATTTTAAACAGTGCCCGACACTAAACGGAGATTTTAAACAGTGCCCTACACTAAACAGAGATTTTAAACAGTGTCCTACACTAAATAGAGATTTTAAACAGTGCCCTACACTAAACAGAGATTTTAAACAGTGCCCTACACTAAACAGAGATTTTAAACAGTGCCCTACACTAAACAGAGATTTTAAACAGTACCCTACACTAAACAGAGATTTTAAACAGTGCCCTACACTAAACAGAGATTTTAAACAGTACCCTACACTAAACAGAGATTTTAAACAGTGCCCTACACTAAACAGAGATTTTAAACAGTACCCTACACTAAACAGAGATTTTAAACAGTGCCCTACACTAAACAGAGATTTTAAACAGTGCCCTACACTAAACAGAGATTTTAAACAGTGCCCTACACTAAACAGAGATTTTAAACAGTGCCCTACACTAAACAGAGATTTTAAACAGTGCCCTACACTAAACAGAGATTTTAAACAGTGCCCTACACTAAACAGAGATTTTAAACAGTGCCCTACACTAAACAGAGATTTTAAACAGTGCCCTACATTAAACAGAGATTTTAAACAGTGCCCTACATTAAACAGAGATTTTAAACAGTGCCCTACACTAAACAGAGATTTTAAACAGTGCCCTACACTAAACAGAGATTTTAAACAGTGCCCTACACTAAACAGAGATTTTAAACAGTGCCCTACACTAAACAGAGATTTTAAACAGTGCCCTACACTAAACAGAGATTTTAAACAGTACCCTACACTAAACAGAGATTTTAAACAGTGCCCGACACTAAACAGAGATTTTAAACAGTGCCCTACACTAAACAGAGATTTTAAACAGTACCCTACACTAAACAGAGATTTTAAACAGTGCCCGACACTAAACAGAGATTTTAAACAGTGTCCTACACTAAACAGAGATTTTAAACAGTACCCTACACTAAACGGAGATTTTAAACAGTGCCCTACACTAAACAGAGATTTTAAACAGTGCCCGACACTAAACAGAGATTTTAAACAGTGCCCTACACTAAACAGAGATTTTAAACAGTACCCTACACTAAACAGAGATTTTAAACAGTGCCCTACACTAAACAGAGATTTTAAACAGTGCCCGACACTAAACGGAGATTTTAAACAGTGCCCTACACTAAACAGAGATTTTAAACAGTGCCCGACACTAAACAGAGATTTTAAACAGTGCCCGACACTAAACAGAGATTTTAAACAGTGCCCAACACTAAACGGAGATTTTAAACAGTGCCCTACACTAAACAGAGATTTTAAACAGTGCCTGACACTAAACAGAGATTTTAAACAGTGCCCTACACTAAACAGAGATTTTAAACAGTACCCTACACTAAACGGAGATTTTAAACAGTGCCCACACTAAACAGAGATTTTAAACAGTGCCCTTACTAAACAGAGATTTTAAACAGTGCCCTACACTAAACAGAGATTTTAAACAGTGCCCTACACTAAACAGAGATTTTAAACAGTGCCCTACACTAAACAGAGATTTTAAACAGTGCCCTACACTAAACAGAGATTTTAAACAGTGCCCTACACTAAACAGAGATTTTAAACAGTGCCCTACACTAAACAGAGATTTTAAACAGTGCCCTACACTAAACAGAGATTTTAAACAGTGCCCTACATTAAACAGAGATTTTAAACAGTGCCCTACATTAAACAGAGATTTTAAACAGTGCCCTACATTAAACAGAGATTTTAAACAGTGCCCACACTAAACAGAGATTTTAAACAGTGCCCTACACTAAACAGAGATTTTAAACAGTACCCTACACTAAACAGAGATTTTAAACAGTGTCCTACACTAAACAGAGATTTTAAACAGTACCCTACACTAAACAGAGATTTTAAACAGTACCCTACACTAAACAGAGATTTTAAACAGTGCCCGACACTAAACGGAGATTTTAAACAGTGTCCTACACTAAACAGAGATTTTAAACAGTACCCTACACTAAACAGAGATTTTAAACAGTACCCTACACTAAACAGAGATTTTAAACAGTGCCCGACACTAAACAGAGATTTTAAACAGTGCCCTACACTAAACAGAGATTTTAAACAGTACCCTACACTAAACAGAGATTTTAAACAGTGCCCGACACTAAACGGAGATTTTAAACAGTGCCCTACACTAAACAGAGATTTTAAACAGTGTCCTACACTAAATAGAGATTTTAAACAGTGCCCTACACTAAACAGAGATTTTAAACAGTGCCCTACACTAAACAGAGATTTTAAACAGTGCCCTACACTAAACAGAGATTTTAAACAGTACCCTACACTAAACAGAGATTTTAAACAGTGCCCTACACTAAACAGAGATTTTAAACAGTACCCTACACTAAACAGAGATTTTAAACAGTGCCCTACACTAAACAGAGATTTTAAACAGTACCCTACACTAAACAGAGATTTTAAACAGTGCCCTACACTAAACAGAGATTTTAAACAGTGCCCTACACTAAACAGAGATTTTAAACAGTGCCCTACACTAAACAGAGATTTTAAACAGTGCCCTACACTAAACAGAGATTTTAAACAGTGCCCTACACTAAACAGAGATTTTAAACAGTGCCCTACACTAAACAGAGATTTTAAACAGTGCCCTACACTAAACAGAGATTTTAAACAGTGCCCTACATTAAACAGAGATTTTAAACAGTGCCCTACATTAAACAGAGATTTTAAACAGTGCCCTACACTAAACAGAGATTTTAAACAGTGCCCTACACTAAACAGAGATTTTAAACAGTGCCCTACACTAAACAGAGATTTTAAACAGTGCCCTACACTAAACAGAGATTTTAAACAGTGCCCTACACTAAACAGAGATTTTAAACAGTACCCTACACTAAACAGAGATTTTAAACAGTGCCCGACACTAAACAGAGATTTTAAACAGTGCCCTACACTAAACAGAGATTTTAAACAGTACCCTACACTAAACAGAGATTTTAAACAGTGCCCGACACTAAACAGAGATTTTAAACAGTGTCCTACACTAAACAGAGATTTTAAACAGTACCCTACACTAAACGGAGATTTTAAACAGTGCCCTACACTAAACAGAGATTTTAAACAGTGCCCGACACTAAACAGAGATTTTAAACAGTGCCCTACACTAAACAGAGATTTTAAACAGTACCCTACACTAAACAGAGATTTTAAACAGTGCCCTACACTAAACAGAGATTTTAAACAGTGCCCGACACTAAACGGAGATTTTAAACAGTGCCCTACACTAAACAGAGATTTTAAACAGTGCCCGACACTAAACAGAGATTTTAAACAGTGCCCGACACTAAACAGAGATTTTAAACAGTGCCCAACACTAAACGGAGATTTTAAACAGTGCCCTACACTAAACAGAGATTTTAAACAGTGCCTGACACTAAACAGAGATTTTAAACAGTGCCCTACACTAAACAGAGATTTTAAACAGTACCCTACACTAAACAGAGATTTTAAACAGTGCCCTACACTAAACAGAGATTTTAAACAGTGCCCTACACTAAACAGAGATTTTAAACAGTACCCTACACTAAACAGAGATTTTAAACAGTGCCCGACACTAAACAGAGATTTTAAACAGTGCCCTACACTAAACAGAGATTTTAAACAGTACCCTACACTGAACAGAGATTTTACACAGTGCCCTACACGAAACAGAGATTTTAAACAGTGCCCGACACTAAACGGAGATTTTAAACAGTGCCCTACACTAAACAGAGATTTTAAACAGTGCCCTACACTAAACAGAGATTTTAAACAGTGCCCTACACTAAACGGAGATTTTAAACAGTGCCCTACACTAAACAGAGATTTTAAACAGTGCCCGACACTAAACAGAGATTTTAAACAGTACCCTACACTAAACAGAGATTTAAAACAGTGCCCTACACTAAACAGAGATTTTAAACAGTGCCCTACACTAAACAGAGATTTAAAACAGTGCCCTACACTAAACAGAGATTTTAAACAGTGTCCTACACTAAACAGAGATTTTAAACAGTACCCTACACTAAACAGATTTTAAACAGTGTCCTACACTAAACAGAGATTTTAAACAGTACCCTACACTAAACAGAGATTTTAAACAGTGTCCTACACTAAACAGAGATTTTAAACAGTGCCCGACACTAAACAGAGATTTTAAACCGTGCCCTACCCTAAACAGAGATTTTAAACAGTGCCCTACACTAAACAGAGATTTTAAACAGTACCCGACACTAAACAGAGATTTTAAACAGTGCCCTACACTAAACAAAGATTTTAAACAGTGCCCTACACTAAACAGAGATTTTAAACAGTACACTAAAAGGCAATTTAGCATGGCCAATCCTCCTCTTGTAAATAGGCCAATTATCATGGCCAATCCACATCTCCTACACATCCTTGTACGCCCATGGGAAATTTAGCATGGCTAATCCACCTCTTGTACACATCTTGGGACACGAATGTACAATTTAGCATGGCCAATCCACCTAACCTACACAGCTTAGGACACTCAGGGGAATTTAGCAATAAGGGATAATTTAGCATGGCCAATCCACCTCTTGTACACAGCTTGGGACACAAACGGGATTTTAACATGTCCAATTGACCTCTCATCCACATCTTTAGCATCTAAGGATGGCCAATCCAGCTCTGGTACACATCTTGGGACACAATGCAACAAGATCAATTCACACCTCGTACACATTTGGAATACTAAGGGGAATTTAGCATCTCCAATCCATCTCTCATACACAGCTTGGGACACTAAGGAGCAATTTATCATGGCCAATCCACCCAACCTGCACATCTTAGCACACTATGGGGAATTTAGCATGGCCAATAAACCTAATCCAAACATCTTGGGACATTAAGGGGCAATTTAGTCTGGCGGATCCACCTAACCTACAAATCTTGCGACACTAAGTGGCAAATTAGCATTTCCAATCCACCTAACCTACATATTTGGGACAGTAAGGGGCAATTTAGCACGGCCAATCCACCTAATCTACACACCTTGGAATAGGAAGGAGCAATTTAGGAAGGCCAATTAACTGAACCCACACATCTTGGGACACTAAGGAACAATTTAGCATGGCCAGTCTACTAAACCTACACATTTTTGGGTGCTAAGGGGCCATTTATCATGGCCAATCCACCGCTCGTACACATCTTGGGACACTGAGGGGAATTTAGCCTGTCCAATCCACCTAATCTACAATAGTCTTCAGCCAGAGTGCTGAGCCGTTGACCCTCCTGGCCTCCTCCAGTGGGCCCCAGCAACCCAGATATCAGTCCTCAGCCACTTTGATTCACTCCATGTCATCTCAAGAAATGGCAGGAACAACAGCAAGATGGACTATTCTTTCAATGGGAAAAAATCCCAGCTGTGCAGAGGGATCTGGGCGTCCTTGTGCAGGAATCTCAAGGAGTTGGTTTGCAGCAGGGGATGAAGAAGGCAACTGGAATTTTGTCCTTCGTTGCTGGAGGGATGGAGTTTAAAAGCAGTGAGGTTATGTATAAGGTGCTGGGGAGGACACATCTGGAGTTACTGTGGACAGTTTTGGTCTCCTGACTTGAGAAAAGGATATCCTGGGGGTGCAGAGGAGACTCACTGGGTCTCCCCAAACTGACAGAATTGTTCAAACAAGAGTTGGCCCTGACACAGAGAACAGCCAAAGAGGGAAGAAATATTGGTGTAAAACAGGGACTGGGACAGGCCTCAGATGAGGAACGACAGAATTGGAGAAGATAGGGGGTGCTGGGGGTGCTGGGGGTGGGGGTAAAAAGAGACAAGACAGCGTTAGGGAAGGAAAGGAAAAATAATAGCTCCAGAGGCAACACAACAGACCTTATTCCAGATGGAGTCGGCCACACTGCAGAGGACACATTTGGTCAGTTTCAGGGAGAATTGTTGGTGGTGGAAGAGATGATGGAGACAGGGGGGGGTAACATTCAGTCTACACAAGTGGAACCAGGGCAACATTCGGTGACCAAGGTGTGAAAGCAGCTGAGAGGGGTCCACGGGAATGCTCACAAATAGATTTCACAGGATCGTTCCCTGGAATAAAAGGGAAAAACTTCCTGTTTAGCGATTACTGATCGATGCATTTCCATCTCAAACCGTGGCTACGATATTGGCCAGTGGGATAATATCCAGGCGGGGAATCCCTCTTCAGTTAGACTCAGAACTGGCTGCACAGGGGGGAGAGTTTGAGGAAAGTCTTTAGGGATCAGACAGAGATTTCACCACCCACAGAGTTCAGGATTGGGGGAACGGATGAAGAGAAGAACAGCTGAGCCAACACCGTGATGGATGGAGGAAGCGATCGGGTCCAGTTTTTCCTGCAGGACAACAGAGAGCCACTCTTTCCAGGGGGAATATGGGGTTAACACCTTTCCAACCAGTGAGTGGTCGGGCAAACGGGAGGAGGAGAGTGAGTGGGAGACAGAGAGGCAGAGTTTGAGGGACTGAGTGAACATTCTCCCAAACAACATCAACAGTGATGGGATAAGCTTGGCAGAAAGGGAATCCTCCCAAACTGCCGACACCAGGAGACTGGGCTACGGTGAAACTAATAAGGAACGATTCTGTGTCAGAATCTATACTCACACCTGACAATCTATATTCTCCCCTGACCATCTATATTCACACCTGAACATCTATACTCACACCTGACCATCTATATTCACACCTGAACATCTATACTCACACCTGACCATCTATATTCACACCTGAACATCTATACTCACACCTGGCCATCTATACTCAGACCTGACCATCTATACTCACACCTGACCATCTATACTCATACCTGACCATCTATATTCACACCTGACCATCTATTCTCACACCTGACCATCTATATTCACACCTGACCATCTATGATCAGACCTGACCATCTATATTAACACCTGACCATCTGTACTCACACCTGACCATCTATATTCACCCCTGACCATCTTTATTCACACCTGACAATCTATACTAAACTCCTGACCATCTATACTCACACCCGATCATCTATACTCACACCCGATCATCTATACTCACACCTGACCATCTATACTCACACCTGACCATCTATATTCACACCTGACCATCTATACTCACACCTGACCATCTATATTCACACCTGACCATTTATATTCACACCTCACCATCTATATTCACACCTGACCATCTATACTCACACCTGACCATCTATATTCACACCTGACCATCTATACTCACACCTGACCATCTATACTCACACCCGACCATCTATATTCACACCTGACCATCTATACTCACACCTGACCATCTATACTCACACCTGACCATCCATATTCACACCTGACCATCTATATTCACACCTGACCATTTATATTCACACCTGAGAATCTATATTCACACCTGACCATTTATATTCACACCTCACCATCTATATTCACACCTGACCATCTATACACACACCTGACCATCTATATTCACACCTGACCATCTATACTCACACCTGACCATCTATACTCACACCCGACCATCTATATTCACACCTGACCATCTATACTCACACCTGACCATCTATATTCACACCTGACCATCTATATTCACACCTGACCATCTACACTCACACCAGACCATCTATATTCACACCTGACCATCTATATTCACACCTGACCATCTATGCTCACACCTGAACATCTACACTCACACTTGACCATCTATATTCACACCTGACCATCTATATTCACACCTGACCATCTACACTCACACCTGACCATCTATAATCACACCTGACCATCTATATTCACACCTGACCATCTATACTCACACCTGACCATCTATACTCACACCTGACCATCTATACTCATGCGTGACCATCTATACTCACTCCTGACCATCTATATTCACACCTGACCATCTATACTCACACCTGACCATCTACACTCACACTTGACCATCTATATTCACACCTGACCATCTATATTCACACCTGACCATCTACACTCACACCTGACCATCTATAATCACACCTGACCATCTATATTCACACCTGACCATCTATACTCACACCTGACCATCTATACTCACACCTGACCATCTATACTCACGCGTGACCATCTATACTCACACCTGACCATCTATATTCACACCTGACCATCTATACTCACACCGAACCATCGATATTCACACCTGACCATCTATACTCACACCTGACCATCTATATTCACCCCTGACCATCTAAATTCACACCGGACCATCTGTAATCACACCTGACCATCTATACTCACCCCTGACCATCTATATTCACACCTGACCATCTATACTCACACCTGACCGTCTATACTCACACCTGACCATCTATACTCACACCTGACCATCTATATCCCAACTGACCATCTATATTCACACCTGACCAGCTATATTCACACCTGACCATCTATATTCACACCTGACCATCTACATTCACACCTGACCATCTATATTCAAACCTGACCATCTACACTCACACCGGACCAAGTATATTCACACCTGACCATCGACACTCACACCTGACCATCTATATTCACACCTGACAATCTATATTCACACCTGACCATCTACACTCACACCGGACCATCTATATTCACTCCTGACCAACTACAGTCACACCGGGCCATCTATATTCACACCTGACCATCTATATTCACACCTGACCATCTATATTCACACCTGACCATCTATACTCACACCTGACCATCTATATTCATACCTGACCATCTATATTCACACCTGACCATCTATATTCACACCTGACCATCTATAATCACACCTGACCATCTATATTCACACCTGACCATCTATACTCACACCTGACCATCCATGTTCACACCTGACCATCTATACTCACACCTGACCATCCATGTTCACACCTGGCCATCTATACTCACACCTGACCATCTATATTCACACCTGACCATCTATATTCACACCTGACCATCTATATTCACACCTGACCATCTATACTCACAACTGACCATCTATACTCACACCTGACAATCTATATTCACACCTGACCATCTACACTCACACCTGACCATCTATACTCACCCCTGACCATCTATACTCACACCTGACCATCTATATTCATACCTGACCATCTATATTCACACCTGACTATCTATATTCACACGTGACCATCTATACTCACACCTGACCATCTACACTCACACCTGACCATCTATACTCACACCTGACCATCTATGCTCACACCAGACCATCTACTCTCACACCGGACCATCTATATTCACACCTGACCGTCTATATTCACACCTGACCATCTATACTCACACCTGACCATCTATACTCACACCTGACCATCTATATTCACACCTGACCATACATATTCACACCTGACCATCTATACTCACACCTGACCATCTATAATCACACCTGACCATCTATACTCACAACTGACCATCTATATTCACACCTAACCATCTATAATCACACCTGACCATCTATATTCACACCTGACCGTCAATATACACACCTGACCATCTATATTCACACCTGACCATCTATATTCACACCTGACCATCTATACTCACACCTGACCATCTATACTCACACCGGATCATCTTCTCTCACAGCGGACCATCTATATTCACACCTGACCGTCCATTTTCACACCTGACCATCTATACTCACACCGGACCATCTATACTCACACCGGACCATCTGTACTCACACCTGACCATCTATATTCACACCTGACCATCTATATTCACAACTGACCATCTATACTCACACCGGACCATCTATATTCACCCCTGACCATCTATATCCACACCTGACCATCTATACTCACAACTGACCATCTATACTCTCACCTGACCATCTATACACATACCTGACCATCTATATTCACCCCTGACCATCTATACTCACAGATGACCATCTATATTCACAGCTGACCATCTATACTCACACCAGACCATCTATATTCACACCTGACCATCTATACTCACACCTGACCATCTATGTTCACACCTGACCATCTATAATCACACCTGACCATCTATACTCACACCTGACCATCTAAACTCTCACCTGACCTTCTATATTCACAAGAGACCATCTATATTCACACCTGACCATCTATACTCACATCTGACCATGTATATTCACAACAGACCATCTATACTCACACGTGACCATCTAAACTCACACCTGACCATCTATACTCACACCTGACCATCTATATTCACAAGAGACCATCCATACACACATGACCATCTACACTCACAGCTGACCATCTATATTCACACCTGACCATCTATACTCACACAGGACCATCTATACTCACACCTGACCATCTATATTCACACCTGACCATCTATATTCAAACCGGACCATCTATACTCACCCCTGACCATCTATACTCACACCTGACCATCTATATTCACACCGGACCAGCTATATTCACACCTGACCATCTATACTCACAGCTGACCATCTATATCCACACCTGAACATCTATATTCACACCTGACCATATATAATCACACCTGACCATCTATATTCACACGTGACCATCTATATCCAGACCTGACCATCTATATCCACACCTGACCATCTATATCCACTCCTGACCATCTATATTCACCCCTGACCATTTATATTCACACCTGACCATATATAATCACACCTGACAATCTATACTCACACCTGACCATCTATATTCACACCTGGCCATCTATATTCACACCTGACCATCTATACTCACCCCTGACCATCTATATTCATACCTGACCATCTATATTCACACCTGACCATCTATACTCACACCGGACAATCTATGTTATCACCTGACCATCTATACTCCCACCTGAGCATCTATACTCACACCTGACCATCTATATCCACACCTGAACATCTATATTCACACCTGACCATCTATGTTCACACCTGACCAACAATATTCACACCTGACCATCTATATTCTCAACAGACCATCTATACTCACACGTGACCATCTAAATTCACACCTGACCATCTATACTCACACCTGACCATCTATATTCACAAGAGACCATCTATACTCACAGCTGACCATCTATATTCACACCTGACCATCTATACTCACAGCTGACCATCTATATTCACACCTGACCATCTGTACTCACAGCTGACCATCTATATTCACACCTGACCATCTATACTCACACCTGACCATCTATATTCACACCTGACCATCTATACTCACACCTGACCATCTATACTCACACCTGACCATCTATATTAACACCTGACCACCTATATTCACACCTGACCATCTATATTCACACCTGACCATCTATACTCTCAGCTGACCATCTATATTCACACCTGACCATCTAAACTCACACCTGACCATCTATACTTACACCTGACCATCTATACTCACACCTGACCATCTATATTCACAAGAGACCATCTATATTCACACCTGACCATCTATACTCACAGCTGACCATCTATATTAACACCTGACCATCTATATTCACACCTGACCATCTATGTTCACACCTGACCATCTATACTCACACCTGACCATCTATATTCACAACTGACCATCTATACTCACACCTGACCATCTATGTTCTAACCTGACCATCTATACTCACACCTGACCATCTATACTCACACCTGACCATCTATACTCCCACCTGACCGTCTAAACTCACACCTGACCATCTATATTCACAAGAGACCATATATATTCACACCTGACCATCTATATTCACAACAAACCATCTATACTCACACCTGACCATCTAAACTCTCACCTGACCATCTATACTCCCACCTGACCATCAATATTCACAAGAGACCATCTATACTCACACCTGACCATCTATACTCACAGCTGACCATCTATATTCACACCTGACCATTTGTACTCACAGCTGACCATCCATATTCACACCTGACCTTCGAAACTCACACCAGACCATCTATACTCACACCTGACCATCTATACTCACACCTGACCATCTATATTCACAACAGACCATCTATACTCACACCTGACCATCTATACTCACACCTGACCATCTATATTCACACCTCACCATCTATACACACACCTGACCATCTGTACTCACACCTGACCATCTATATTCACACCTGACCATCTATACTCACACCTGACCATCTATATTCACACCTGTCCATCTATATTCACACCTGACCATCTATACTCACACCTGACCATCTATATCCACACCTGACCATCTTTATTCACCCCTGACCTTCTATATTCACACCTGACCATATATAATCACAACTGACCATCTATACTCACACCTGACCATCTATACACACACCAGACCATCTATACTCACACCTGACCATCTATTTCCACACCTGACCATCTATACTCACACCTGACCGTCTATACTCACACCTGACCATCTATACTCACTACTGACCACCTATAAACTCACCTGACCATCTATACTCACACCTGACCATCTATATTCACACCTGACCACCTATACTCACCCCTGACCATCTATATTCACACCTGACCATCTATATTCACACCTGACCATCTATACTCACACCAGAGCATCTATGTTATCACCTGACCATCTATACTCACACCTGACCATCAATATTCACACCTGACCATCTACACTCACATCGGACCATCTATTCTCACACCTGACCATCTATACTCACACCGGACCATCTATATTCACGCCTGACCATCTACACTCACACCGGATCATCTATATTCAAACCTGACCATCTATATTCACACCTGACCATCTATACTCACACCTGACCATCTATACTCACCCCTGACCATCTATATTCACACCTGACCAACTATGTTCACACCTGACCATCTATACTCACCCCAACTATACCCTGAGGGTATAGTTGGGTGGATTAGTAAGTTTGCTGATGACACCAAAGTCGGAGGTGTGGTAGATTGTGAGGAAGGGTTATGTTATCACCTGACCATCTATATTCACACCTGACCATCTATACTCACAACTGACCATCTAAACTCACACCTGACAATCTATATTCACACCTGACCATCTACACTCACACCTGACCATCTATACTCACCCCTGACCATCTATACTCACACCTGACCATCTATATTCATACCTGACCATCTATATTCACACCTGACTATCTATATTCACACGTGACCATCTATACTCACACCTGACCATCTACACTCACACCTGACCATCTATACTCACACCTGACCATCTATGCTCACACCAGACCATCTACTCTCACACCGGACCTTCTATATTCACACCTGACCGTCTATATTCACACCTGACCATCTATACTCACACCTGACCATCTATACTCACACCTGACCATCTATATTCACACCTGACCATACATATTCACACCTCACCATCTATACTCACACCTGACCATCTATAATCACACCTGACCATCTATACTCACACCTGACCATCTATATTCACACCTGACCATCTATAATCACACCTGACCATCTATATTCACACCTGACCGTCAATATACACACCTGACCATCTATATTCACACCTGACCATCTATATTCACACCTGACCATCTATACTCACACCTGACCATCTATACTCACACCGGATCATCTACTCTCACAGCGGACCATCTATATTCACACCTGACCGTCCATTTTCACACCTGACCATCTATACTCACACCGGACCATCTATACTCACACCGGACCATCTGTACTCACACCTGACCATCTATATTCACACCTGACCATCTATATTCACAACTGACCATCTATACTCACACCGGACCATCTATATTCACCCCTAACCATCTATATCCACACCTGACCATCTATACTCACAACTGACCATCTATACTATCACCTGACCATCTATACACATACCTGACCATCTATATTCACCCCTGACCATCTATACTCACAGATGACCATCTATATTCACAGCTGACCATCTATACTCACACCAGACAATCTATATTCACACCTGACCATCTATACTCACACCTGACCATCTATGTTCACACCTGACCATCTATAATCACACCTGACCATCTATACTCACACCTGACCATCTAAACTCTCACCTGACCTTCTATATTCACACCTGACCATCTATATTCACACCTGACCATCTATACTCACACCTGACCATGTATATTCACAACAGACCATCTATACTCACACGTGACCATCTAAACTCACACCTGACCATCTATACTCACACCTGACCATCTATATTCACAAGAGACCATCCATACACACATGACCATCTATACTCACAGCTGACCATCTATATTCACACCTGACCATCTATACTCACACCGGACCATCTATACTCACACCTGACCATCTATATTCACACCTGACCATCTATATTCAAACCGGACCATCTATACTCACCCCTGACCATCTATACTCACACCTGACCATCTATATTCACACCGGACCAGCTATATTCACACCTGACCATCTATACTCACAGCTGACCATCTATATCCACACCTGAACATCTATATTCACACCTGACCATATATAATCACACCTGACCATCTATACTCACACCTGACCATCTATATCCAGACCTGACCATCTATATCCACACCTGACCATCTATATCCACACCTGACCATCTATATTCACCCCTGACCATTTATATTCACACCTGACCATATATAATCACACCTGACAATCTATACTCACACCTGACCATCTATATTCATACCTGACCATCTATATTCACACCTGACCATCTATACTCACACCGGACAATCTATGTTATCACCTGACCATCCATACTCCCACCTGAGCATCTATACTCACACCTGACCATCTATATCCACACCTGAACATCTATATTCACACCTGACCATCTATGTTCACACCTGACCAACAATATTCACACCTGACCATCTATATTCTCAACAGACCATCTATACTCACACGTGACCATCTAAATTCACACCTGACCATCTATACTCACACCTGACCATCTATATTCACAAGAGACCATCTATACTCACAGCTGACCATCTATATTCACACCTGACCATCTATACTCACAGCTGACCATCTATATTCACACCTGACCATCTGTACTCACAGCTGACCATCTATATTCACACCTGACCATCTATACTCACACCTGACCATCTATATTCACACCTGACCATCTATACTCACACCTGACCATCTATACTCACACCTGACCATCTATATTAACACCTGACCACCTATATTCACACCTGACCATCTATATTCACACCTGACCATCTATACTCTCAGCTGACCATCTATATTCACACCTGACCATCTAAACTCACACCTGACCATCTATACTTACACCTGACCATCTATACTCACACCTGACCATCTATATTCACAAGAGACCATCTATATTCACACCTGACCATCTATACTCACAGCTGACCATCTATATTCACACCTGACCATCTATATTAACACCTGACCATCTATATTCACACCTGACCATCTATGTTCACACCTGACCATCTATACTCACACCTGACCATCTATATTCACAACTGACCATCTATACTCACACCTGACCATCTATGTTCTAACCTGACCATCTATACTCACACCTGACCATCTATACTCACACCTGACCATCTATACTCCCACCTGACCGTCTAAACTCACACCTGACCATCTATATTCACAAGAGACCATATATATTCACACCTGACCATCTAAACTCTCACCTGACCATCTATACTCACACCTGACCATCAATATTCACAAGAGACCATCTATACTCACACCTGACCATCTATACTCACAGCTGACCATCTATATTCACACCTGACCATTTATACTCACAGCTGACCATCCATATTCACACCTGAACTTCGAAACTCACACCAGACCATCTATACTCACACCTGACCATCTATACTCACACCTAACCATCTATATTCACAACAGACCATCTATACTCACACCTGACCATCTATACTCACATCTGACCATCTATATTCACACCTGACCATCTATACACACACCTGACCATCTGTACTCACACCTGACCATCTATATTCACACCTGACCATCTATACTCACACCTGACCATCTATATTCACACCTGTCCATCTATATTCACACCTGACCATCTATACTCACACCTGACCATCTATATCCACACCTGACCATCTTTATTCACCCCTGACCTTCTATATTCACACCTGACCATATATAATCACAACTGACCATCTATACTCACACCTGACCATCTATACACACACCAGACCATCTATACTCACACCTGACCATCTATTTCCACACCTGACCATCTATACTCACACCTGACCGTCTATACTCACACCTGACCATCTATACTCACTACTGACCACCTATAAACTCACCTGACCATCTATACTCACACCTGACCATCTATACTCACACCTGACCACCTATACTCACCCCTGACCATCTATATTCACACCTGACCATCTATATTCACACCTGACCATCTATACTCACACCAGAGCATCTATGTTATCACCTGACCATCTATACTCACACCTGACCATCAATATTCACACCTGACCATCTACACTCACATCGGACCATCTATTCTCACACCTGACCATCTATACTCACACCGGACCATCTATATTCACGCCTGACCATCTACACTCACACCGGATCATCTATATTCAAACCTGACCATCTATATTCACACCTGACCATCTATACTCACACCTGACCATCTATACTCACCCCTGACCATCTATATTCACACCTGACCAACTATGTTCACACCTGACCATCTATACTCACCCCAACTATACCCTGAGGGTATAGTTGGGTGGATTAGTAAGTTTGCTGATGACACCAAAGTCGGAGGTGTGGTAGATTGTGAGGAAGGGTGTCAAAGTTTGCAGGGTGACTTGGACAGGTTGCAGAGCTGGGCCGCGATGTGGCAGATGGAGTTTAATGCGGAGAAGTGTGAGGTAATCCATTTCGGTAGGAATAACAGATGTGTTGAGTATAGGGCTAACGGGAGGACTTTGAATAGAGTGGAGGAGCAGAGGGATCTAGGTGTATGTGTACATAGATCCCTGAAAGTTGGGAATCAAGTAGATAAGGTTGTTAAGAAGGCGTACGGTGTCTTGGCGTTTATTGGTAGGGGGATTGAATTTAGGAGTCGCAGCGTCATGTTGCAACTGTACACAACTCTGGTACGGCCGCACTTGGAGTACTGTGTGCAGTTCTGGTCCCCACATTACAGGAAGGATGTGGAGGCTTTGGAGAGGGTGCAGAGGAGGTTTACCAGGATGTTGCCTGGTATGCAGGGGAGGTCCTCTGAGGAGAGACTGAGGGATTTGGGGTTGTTTTCACTGGAAAGAAGGCGGCTAAGAGGGGATCTTATAGAAACATATAAGATGATTAGAGGTTTAGATAGGGTGGATGGTGATAGCCTGTTTCCTCGGATGGAGAAATCTAGCACGAGGGGGCATGGCTTTAAATTAAGGGGGGGTAGTTATAGGACGGATGTCAGGGGCAGGTTCTTTACCCAGAGGGTGGTGAGGGACTGGAATGCCCTGCCTGCTGCAGTTGTAAATGCGCCTAGTTTGGGGGCGTTTAAGAGATTGGTGGATAGGTTTATGGACGAAAAGGGATTGGTTTAGATTAGTGGGTCAATGTTTTTTTTTTAAAAATAAGACTGGTCGGCGCAGCACTGTGGGCCGAAGGGCCTGTTCCGCGCTGTAGTGTTCTATGTTCTATGTTCTATATTCACACATGACCATCTATATTCACACCTGTCCATCTAAATTCACACCTGACCATCTATACTCACACCTGACCATCTATACTCACACATGACCATCTATACTCACACCTGACCATCTATTCGCATACCTGACCATCTATATTCACCACTGACCATCTATACTCACAGTTGACCCTCTATATTCACAGCTGACCATCTATCCTCACACCTGACCATCTACATTCACACCTGACCATCTATGTTCACACGTGACCATCTATACTCACACCTGACCATCTATACTCACACCTGACCATCTATATTCACAACAGACCATCTATACTCACAACTGACCATCTATATTCACACCTGACCATCTATTTTCACACCTGACCATCTATACTCACACCTGACCATCTATATTCACAACTGACCATCTATACTCATACCTGACCATCTATGTTCACACCTGACCATCTATACTCACACCTGACCATCTATACTCACACCTCACCATCTAAACTCACACCTGACCTTCTATATTCACAAGAGACCATCTATATTCACACCTGACCATCTATACTCACACCTGACCATCTATATTCACAACAGACCATCGATACTCACACGTGACCATCTAAACTCACACCTGACCATCTATACTCACACCTGACCATGTATATTCACAAGAGACCATCTATACTCACACCTGACCATCTATGTTCACACCTGACCATCTGTACTCTCCCCTGTCCATCTATATTCACACCAGACCATCTATATTCACACCTGCCCATCTATACTCACAGCTGACCATCTATATTCACACCTGACCATCTATACTCACACCTGACCATCTATACTCACACCTGACCATCTATTTTCACAAGAGACCATCTATACTCACACCTGACCATCTATATTCACAAGAGACCATCTATACTCACACCTGACCATCTATATTCACACCTGACCATCTATACTCACACCTGACCATCTATACTCACACCTGACCATGTATTTTCACAAGAGACCATCTAAACTCACACCTGACCATCTATATTCACAAGAGACCATCTATACTCACACCTGACCATCTATATTCACACCTGACCATCTATACTCACGCCTGACCATCTATACTCACACCTGAACATCTGTACTCACACCTGACCATCTATATTCACACGTGACAATCTATACTCACACCTGACCATCTATACTCACACCTTACCATTTATAATCTCAACTGACCATCTATATTCACACCTGACCATCTACATTCACACCTGACCATCTATTCTCACAGCTAACCATCTATACTCCCACCTGACCATCAATATTCACACCTGACCATCTATACTCACACCTGACCATCTATATTCACACCTGACCATCAATATTCACACCTGATCATCTATACTCACACCTGACCATCTATACTCACACCTGACCATCTATACTCACACCTGACCATCTATATTCACAAGAGACCATCTATAGTCACACCTGACCATCTATATTCACTAGAGACCATCTATACTCACACCTGACCATCTATATTCACACCTGACCTTCTATATTCACACCTGACCATCTATACTCAAACCTAACCATCTATACTCCCACCTGACCATCAATATTCACACCTGACAATCAATACTCACACCTGACCATCTATATTCACACCTGACCATCTATATTCACACCTGACCGTCTATATTCACACCTGACCATCTATTTTCACACCTGACCATCTATACTCACACCTGACCATCTATACTCACACCTCACAATCTATACTCACACCTGACCATCTATATTCACTAGAGACCATCTATACTCACACCTGACCATCTATATTCACAACAGACCATCTATACTCACACCTGACCATCTATACTCACACCTGACCATTTATAATCTCAACTGACCATCTATATTCACACCTGACCTTCTATATTCACACCTGACCATCTATACTCAAACCTAACCATCTATACTCCCACCTGACCATCAATATTCACACCTGACCATCAATACTCACACCTGACCATCTATATTCACACCTGACCATCTATATTCACACCTGACCGTCTATATTCACACCTGACCATCTATATTCACACCTGACCATCTATATTCACACCTGACCATCTATACTCACACCTGACCATACATTCACACCTGACCATCTACACTCACACCGGACCGTCTATATACACACCTGACCATCTATATTCACACCTGACCATCTATACTCACACCAGACCATACATTCACACCTGACCATCTACACTCACACCGGACTGTCTATATACACACCTGACCATCTATACTCACACCTGACCATCAATACTCACACCTGACCATCTATATTCACACCAGACCATCTATGTTCACACCTGACCATCTATACTCACACCTGACCATCTACACTCACACCGGACCATCTATATTCACACTTGACCATCGATATTCACACCTGACCATCTATACTCATTCCTGACCGTCTATACTCTCACCTGACCATCTATGTTCACACCTGACCATCGACACTCACACCTGACCATCTATATTCACAACTGACCATCTATACTCACACCTGACCATCTATGTTCACACCTGACCATCTATGCTCACACCTGACCATCAATATTCACAAGAGACCATCTATACTCACACCTGACCATCTATATTCACAAGTGACCATCTATACTCTCAACTGACCATCTATAATCACAAGAGACCATCTATACTCAAACCTAACGATCTATATTCACAACAGACCACCTATACTCACACCTCACCATCTATGTTCACATCTGACCATCAATACTCACACCTGACCATCTATATTCACACCTGACCATCTATACTCACACCTGAACATCTATACTCACACCGGACCATCTATATTCACACCTCACCATCTATGTTCACACCTGACCAACTATACTCACACCTGACCATCTATACTCACACCTGACCATCTATATTCACACCTGACCATGTATACTCAAACCTGACCATCTATATTCACACCTGACCATCTACACTCACACCGTTCCATCTATATTCACACCTGACCATCTACACTCACACCGGACCATCTATATTCACACCTGACCATCTACACTCTCACCGGACCATCTATATTCACACTTGACCATCTACACTCAAACCTGACCATCTATACTCACACCTGACCATCTATACTCACACCTGACCATCTATATTCACAGCTGACCATCTATACTCACACCGGACCATCTATACTCACAGCTGACGATCTATATTCACAACTGACCATCTATACTCACACCTGACCATCTATATTCACAACTGACCATCTATACTCACACCTGACCATCTATATTCACACCTGACCATCTATACTCACACCTGACCATCTACGTTCACACCTGACCATCTATACTCACACCTGACCATCTATATTCACACCTGACCATCTATACTCACTCCTGACGATTTATATTCTCAACTGACCATCTATACTCACACCTGAACATCTATATTCACACCTGACCATTTATATTCACACCTGACCATCAATATTCACACCTGACCATCTATACTCACACCTGACTATCTATATTCACACCTGACCATCTATACTCACACCTGACCATCTACACTCACACCTGACCATCTATAAACACACCTGACCAACTATATTCACACCTGACCATTTGTATTCAGACCGGACCATCTGTACTCTCCCCTGTCCACCTATATTCACACCTGACCATCTATACTCACACCTGACCATCTATATTAACACCTGACCATCTATATTCACACCTGACCATCTATACTCACACCTGACCATCTATATTCACACCTGACCATCAATATTCACACCTGATCATCTATACTCACACCTGACCATCTATACTCACACCTGACCATCTATACTCACACCTGACCATCTATATTCACAAGAGACCATCTATAGTCACACCTGACCATCTATATTCACTAGAGACCATCTATACTCACACCTGACCATCTATATTCACACCTGACCTTCTATATTCACACCTGACCATCTATACTCAAACCTAACCATCTATACTCCCACCTGACCATCAATATTCACACCTGACAATCAATACTCACACCTGACCATCTATATTCACACCTGACCATCTATATTCACACCTGACCGTCTATATTCACACCTGACCATCTATTTTCACACCTGACCATCTATACTCACACCTGACCATCTATACTCACACCTCACAATCTATACTCACACCTGACCATCTATATTCACTAGAGACCATCTATACTCACACCTGACCATCTATATTCACAACAGACCATCTATACTCACGCCTGACCATCTATACTCACACCTGACCATTTATAATCTCAACTGACCATCTATATTCACACCTGACCTTCTATATTCACACCTGACCATCTATACTCAAAACTAACCATCTATACTCCCACCTGACCATCAATATTCACACCTGACCATCAATACTCACACCTGACCATCTATATTCACACCTGACCATCTATATTCACACCTGACCGTCTATATTCACACCTGACCATCTATATTCACACCTGACCATCTATACTCACACCTGACCATCTATGCTCACACCAGACCATCTACTCTCACACCGGACCTTCTATATTCACACCTGACCGTCTATATTCACACCTGACCATCTATACTCACACCTGACCATCTATACTCACACCTGACCATCTATATTCACACCTGACCATACATATTCACACCTCACCATCTATACTCACACCTGACCATCTATAATCACACCTGACCATCTATACTCACACCTGACCATCTATATTCACACCTGACCATCTATAATCACACCTGACCATCTATATTCACACCTGACCGTCAATATACACACCTGACCATCTATATTCACACCTGACCATCTATATTCACACCTGACCATCTATACTCACACCTGACCATCTATACTCACACCGGATCATCTACTCTCACAGCGGACCATCTATATTCACACCTGACCGTCCATTTTCACACCTGACCATCTATACTCACACCGGACCATCTATACTCACACCGGACCATCTGTACTCACACCTGACCATCTATATTCACACCTGACCATCTATATTCACAACTGACCATCTATACTCACACCGGACCATCTATATTCACCCCTAACCATCTATATCCACACCTGACCATCTATACTCACAACTGACCATCTATACTATCACCTGACCATCTATACACATACCTGACCATCTATATTCACCCCTGACCATCTATACTCACAGATGACCATCTATATTCACAGCTGACCATCTATACTCACACCAGACAATCTATATTCACACCTGACCATCTATACTCACACCTGACCATCTATGTTCACACCTGACCATCTATAATCACACCTGACCATCTATACTCACACCTGACCATCTAAACTCTCACCTGACCTTCTATATTCACACCTGACCATCTATATTCACACCTGACCATCTATACTCACACCTGACCATGTATATTCACAACAGACCATCTATACTCACACGTGACCATCTAAACTCACACCTGACCATCTATACTCACACCTGACCATCTATATTCACAAGAGACCATCCATACACACATGACCATCTATACTCACAGCTGACCATCTATATTCACACCTGACCATCTATACTCACACCGGACCATCTATACTCACACCTGACCATCTATATTCACACCTGACCATCTATATTCAAACCGGACCATCTATACTCACCCCTGACCATCTATACTCACACCTGACCATCTATATTCACACCGGACCAGCTATATTCACACCTGACCATCTATACTCACAGCTGACCATCTATATCCACACCTGAACATCTATATTCACACCTGACCATATATAATCACACCTGACCATCTATACTCACACCTGACCATCTATATCCAGACCTGACCATCTATATCCACACCTGACCATCTATATCCCACACCTGACCATCTATATTCACCCCTGACCATTTATATTCACACCTGACCATATATAATCACACCTGACAATCTATACTCACACCTGACCATCTATATTCATACCTGACCATCTATATTCACACCTGACCATCTATACTCACACCGGACAATCTATGTTATCACCTGACCATCCATACTCCCACCTGAGCATCTATACTCACACCTGACCATCTATATCCACACCTGAACATCTATATTCACACCTGACCATCTATGTTCACACCTGACCAACAATATTCACACCTGACCATCTATATTCTCAACAGACCATCTATACTCACACGTGACCATCTAAATTCACACCTGACCATCTATACTCACACCTGACCATCTATATTCACAAGAGACCATCTATACTCACAGCTGACCATCTATATTCACACCTGACCATCTATACTCACAGCTGACCATCTATATTCACACCTGACCATCTGTACTCACAGCTGACCATCTATATTCACACCTGACCATCTATACTCACACCTGACCATCTATATTCACACCTGACCATCTATACTCACACCTGACCATCTATACTCACACCTGACCATCTATATTAACACCTGACCACCTATATTCACACCTGACCATCTATATTCACACCTGACCATCTATACTCTCAGCTGACCATCTATATTCACACCTGACCATCTAAACTCACACCTGACCATCTATACTTACACCTGACCATCTATACTCACACCTGACCATCTATATTCACAAGAGACCATCTATATTCACACCTGACCATCTATACTCACAGCTGACCATCTATATTCACACCTGACCATCTATATTAACACCTGACCATCTATATTCACACCTGACCATCTATGTTCACACCTGACCATCTATACTCACACCTGACCATCTATATTCACAACTGACCATCTATACTCACACCTGACCATCTATGTTCTAACCTGACCATCTATACTCACACCTGACCATCTATACTCACACCTGACCATCTATACTCCCACCTGACCGTCTAAACTCACACCTGACCATCTATATTCACAAGAGACCATATATATTCACACCTGACCATCTAAACTCTCACCTGACCATCTATACTCACACCTGACCATCAATATTCACAAGAGACCATCTATACTCACACCTGACCATCTATACTCACAGCTGACCATCTATATTCACACCTGACCATTTATACTCACAGCTGACCATCCATATTCACACCTGAACTTCGAAACTCACACCAGACCATCTATACTCACACCTGACCATCTATACTCACACCTAACCATCTATATTCACAACAGACCATCTATACTCACACCTGACCATCTATACTCACATCTGACCATCTATATTCACACCTGACCATCTATACACACACCTGACCATCTGTACTCACACCTGACCATCTATATCACACCTGACCATCTATACTCACACCTGACCATCTATATTCACACCTGTCCATCTATATTCACACCTGACCATCTATACTCACACCTGACCATCTATATCCACACCTGACCATCTTTATTCACCCCTGACCTTCTATATTCACACCTGACCATATATAATCACAACTGACCATCTATACTCACACCTGACCATCTATACACACACCAGACCATCTATACTCACACCTGACCATCTATTTCCACACCTGACCATCTATACTCACACCTGACCGTCTATACTCACACCTGACCATCTATACTCACTACTGACCACCTATAAACTCACCTGACCATCTATACTCACACCTGACCATCTATACTCACACCTGACCACCTATACTCACCCCTGACCATCTATATTCACACCTGACCATCTATATTCACACCTGACCATCTATACTCACACCAGAGCATCTATGTTATCACCTTGACCATCTATACTCACACCTGACCATCAATATTCACACCTGACCATCTACACTCACATCGGACCATCTATTCTCACACCTGACCATCTATACTCACACCGGACCATCTATATTCACGCCTGACCATCTACACTCACACCGGATCATCTATATTCAAACCTGACCATCTATATTCACACCTGACCATCTATACTCACCCTGACCATCTATACTCACCCCTGACCATCTATATTCACACCTGACCAACTATGTTCACACCTGACCATCTATACTCACCCCAACTATACCCTGAGGGTATAGTTGGGTGGATTAGTAAGTTTGCTGATGACACCAAAGTCGGAGGTGTGGTAGATTGTGAGGAAGGGTGTCAAAGTTTGCAGGGTGACTTGGACAGGTTGCAGAGCTGGGCCGCGATGTGGCAGATGGAGTTTAATGCGGAGAAGTGTGAGGTAATCCATTTCGGTAGGAATAACAGATGTGTTGAGTATAGGGCTAACGGGAGGACTTTGAATAGAGTGGAGGAGCAGAGGGATCTAGGTGTATGTGTACATAGATCCCTGAAAGTTGGGAATCAAGTAGATAAGGTTGTTAAGAAGGCGTACGGTGTCTTGGCGTTTATTGGTAGGGGGATTGAATTTAGGAGTCGCAGCGTCATGTTGCAACTGTACACAACTCTGGTACGGCCGCACTTGGAGTACTGTGTGCAGTTCTGGTCCCCACATTACAGGAAGGATGTGGAGGCTTTGGAGAGGGTGCAGAGGAGGTTTACCAGGATGTTGCCTGGTATGCAGGGGAGGTCCTCTGAGGAGAGACTGAGGGATTTGGGGTTGTTTTCACTGGAAAGAAGGCGGCTAAGAGGGGATCTTATAGAAACATATAAGATGATTAGAGGTTTAGATAGGGTGGATGGTGATAGCCTGTTTCCTCGGATGGAGAAATCTAGCACGAGGGGGCATGGCTTTAAATTAAGGGGGGTAGTTATAGGACGGATGTCAGGGCAGGTTCTTTACCCAGAGGGTGGTGAGGGACTGGAATGCCCTGCCTGCTGCAGTTGTAAATGCGCCTAGTTTGGGGGCGTTTAAGAGATTGGTGGATAGGTTTATGGACGAAAAGGGATTGGTTTAGATTAGTGGGTCAATGTTTTTTTTTTAAAAATAAGACTGGTCGGCGCAGCACTGTGGGCCGAAGGGCCTGTTCCGCGCTGTAGTGTTCTATGTTCTATGTTCTATATTCACACATGACCATCTATATTCACACCTGTCCATCTAAATTCACACCTGACCATCTATACTCACACCTGACCATCTATACTCACACATGACCATCTATACTCACACCTGACCATCTATTCGCATACCTGACCATCTATATTCACCACTGACCATCTATACTCACAGTTGACCCTCTATATTCACAGCTGACCATCTATCCTCACACCTGACCATCTACATTCACACCTGACCATCTATGTTCACACGTGACCATCTATACTCACACCTGACCATCTATACTCACACCTGACCATCTATATTCACAACAGACCATCTATACTCACAACTGACCATCTATATTCACACCTGACCATCTATTTCACACCTGACCATCTATACTCACACCTGACCATCTATATTCACAACTGACCATCTATACTCATACCTGACCATCTATGTTCACACCTGACCATCTATACTCACACCTGACCATCTATACTCACACCTCACCATCTAAACTCACACCTGACCTTCTATATTCACAAGAGACCATCTATATTCACACCTGACCATCTATACTCACACCTGACCATCTATATTCACAACAGACCATCGATACTCACACGTGACCATCTAAACTCACACCTGACCATCTATACTCACACCTGACCATGTATATTCACAAGAGACCATCTATACTCACACCTGACCATCTATGTTCACACCTGACCATCTGTACTCTCCCCTGTCCATCTATATTCACACCAGACCATCTATATTCACACCTGCCCATCTATACTCACAGCTGACCATCTATATTCACACCTGACCATCTATACTCACACCTGACCATCTATACTCACACCTGACCATCTATTTTCACAAGAGACCATCTATACTCACACCTGACCATCTATATTCACAAGAGACCATCTATACTCACACCTGACCATCTATATTCACACCTGACCATCTATACTCACACCTGACCATCTATACTCACACCTGACCATGTATTTTCACAAGAGACCATCTAAACTCACACCTGACCATCTATATTCACAAGAGACCATCTATACTCACACCTGACCATCTATATTCACACCTGACCATCTATACTCACGCCTGACCATCTATACTCACACCTGAACATCTGTACTCACACCTGACCATCTATATTCACACGTGACAATCATTCCCACCTGACCATCTATACTCACACCTACATTA
>NW_027650431.1:5000-45000 GCF_965287045.1 Carcharhinus amblyrhynchos
AAAAGTTGGGCGCGGTGGGGTGGAATCCGAACCGGATGAGACCCTTTCCTATAGGCTGTCCTCGGCTGCTGACAGTAGCAATGTCCCAGTGCCAGGCACCCCCCCGTTGAGGTGACAGTATCCCCGCAACTCCTCCTGCCCTCGCTGGGAGTAGGGTTTGGGAGCACTGCGGGGTGTCCAGTGGCCGGAGCCTGGAGAGGAGGCGCTATCCGGACGTCCCGGCGACGCTCCCGCCTCCCGCAGCTGCGCCTCCCTGGCTGTGGAAGAAGGAAACGTCCCTGAAACTGGGGTCCAAGGCGTCCGCCAACTGCTCGAGGATCTGCATGAAGCTCGGACGGGACTTGGGGTTGGACTGCCAACACGCCTGCATCAGATCGTGGCTGAAAAATCAGAAAGATCCATCATCAAACACTCCCAGGACAGGTACAGCACAGGGTTAGATACAGAGTAAAGCTCCCTCTACACTGTCCCCCCATCAAACACTCCCAGGACAGGTACAGCACGGGGTTAGATACAGAGTAAAGCTCCCTCTACACTGTCCCCCCCATCAAACACTCCCAGGACAGGTACAGCACAGGGTTAGATACAGAGTAAAGCTCCCTCTACACTGTCCCCCCATCAAACACTCCCAGGACAGGGACAGCACGGGGTTAGATACAGAGTAAAGCCCCCTCTACACTGTCCCCCCCATCAAACACTCCCAGGACAGGTACAGCACAGGGTTAGATACAGAGTAAAGCTCCCTCTACACTGTCCCCCCATCAAACACTCCCAGGACAGGTACAGCACGGGGTTAGATACAGAGTAAAGCTCCCTCTACACTGTCCCCCCATCAAACACTCCCAGGACAGGTACAGCACGGGGTTAGATACAGAGTAAAGCTCCCTCTACACTGTCCCCCCCCATCAAACACTCCCAGGACAGGTACAGCACGGGGTTAGATACAGAGTAAAGCTCCCTCTACACTGTCCCCCATCAAACACTCCCAGGACAGGTACAGCACGGGGTTAGATACAGAGTAAAGGAACGGGTTCTTACAGTTTGTCGGGACAGTTTGTCCGGTTTTTCCAGGGTCCCGTTGTTCATTACAAAGCGGAGAACCTGTTCGTTGGACATACCCTGGTATGGCTGTTCCGCCAGGGTGGCGATCTCCCACAGCACCACGCCAAAGGACCTGGGAAGCAGCCAATCAGAGTTAGAGAGACAGCAACACACTCTGTTCCCCAAACCCCAGCCCCTCCCCCTCTCCCTCTCCCTCCCTCCCTCCCTCCCCCTAACTCTCTTCCCCCCACTTTCTCTCCCTCCCCCCAAACCTCCCACCTCTCTCCTCCGTTCGCCTCTACCCCTTCCTCACCCTTACACCACTCCTCCACCCTCCTCCCTAGACCCCAAACTCTCCCCGCTCTACCCCTTCCTCACCCCCTCACCACTCCCCCCCGCCACTGCCCCCAAACTCTCCCCGCCTCCGCTCTCCCCCTCCCCCAACTCTCTCTTCCTTCTGCTCTAACCCTTCCTCACCCCCACGCCACTCCCCCTCCCCCCCGCCACTGTCCCCCAACTCTCCCTGCCTCCGCTCTCTCCCTCCCCCAACTCTCCCTTTCTTCCGCTCTCCCCCTCCCTCCCCCCAACTCTCCCCCCACTCCACTCCGCCTCCCTCTCCCCCCACTCCCACTCCGCCTCCCTCTCCCCCCACTCCACTCCGCCTCCCTCTCCCCCCACTCCACTCCGCCTCCCTCTCCCCCCACTCCACTCCGCCTCCCTCTCCCCCCACTCCACTCCGCCTCCCTCTCCCCCCACTCCACTCCGCCTCCCTCTCCCCCCACTCCACGCCGCCTCCCTCTCCCCCCACTCCACGCCGCCTCCCTCTCCCCCCACTCCACGCCGCCTCCCTCTCCCCCCACTCCACTCCGCCTCCCTCTCCCCCCACTCCACTCCCGCCTCCCTCTCCCCCCACTCCACTCCGCCTCCCTCTCCCCCCACTCCACTCCGCCTCCCTCTCCCCCCACTCCACTCCGCCTCCCTCTCCCCCCACTCCACTCCGCCTCCCTCTCCCCCCACTCCACGCCGCCTCCCTCTCCCCCCACTCCACGCCGCCTCCTTCTCCCCCCCACTCCACTCCGCCTCCCTCTCCCCCCACTCCACTCCGCCTCCCTCTCCCCCCACTCCACTCCGCCTCCCTCTCCCCCCACTCCACTCCGCCTCCCTCTCCCCCCACTCCAGTCCCTCCACAGTATTCAGCTCCGAGTGCTATCTCTCCCTACACTGCGGACATGGTAACTCGAACAGTATCAACATCAGTCTGAGTTCTAGCGAGAGAAAAGGGGTAAGTCTTTCTACATCCTCACAACCCCATTAAAAACGATTCTAGTACAGACTCGGTCCATTGGGATTGTGTACAATGGGAGTGAACGGGAAGGGGGTTTGGGTCCATTGGGATTGTGTACAATGGGAGTGAACGGGAAAGGGTTTGGGTCCATTGGGATTGTGTACAATGGGAGTGAATGGGAAAGGATTTGGGATTGGGATTGAGTACAATGGGAGTGAACGGGAAGGGGTTTGGCATTGGGATTGTGTACAATGGGAGTGAACAGGAAGGGGATTGGGATTGTGTACAATGGGAGTGAATGGGAAGGGGTTTGGATCCATTGGTATTGAGTACAATGGGAGTGAACGGGAAGGGTTTGGATCCATTGGGATTGAGTACAATGGGAGTGAACGGGAAGGGGTTTGGGTCCATTGGGATTGAGTACAATGGGAGTGAACGGGAAGGGTTTGGATCCATTGGGATTGAGTACAATGGGAGTGAACGGGAAGGGGTTTGGGATTGGGATTGTGTACAATGGGAGTGAACGGGAAGGGTTTGGGATTGGGATTGTGTACAATGGGAGTGAACGGGAAGGGGTTTGGGATTGGGATTGTGTACAATGGGAGTGAATGGGAAGGGGTTTGGAATTGGGATTGTGTACAGTGGGAGTGAATGGGAAGTCTTACCAGACATCAGTGTGTGAGCTGAAGATCCCATCCTTGAGGGATTCGGGAGACATCCAGCGTACTGGGAGAAGCCCTTTCCCTCCTTTCCGATAGTAATCCGTCTCGTATATATCTCGGGTCATTCCGAAATCTGGAAGGGGTTTCAGATAGTGAGGGAGGTGTTATATCCTCCACCAACCCTACACCCCCTCCCTATCTCTGTATCCTCCTCCAGCCCCCCACACCCCCTCCCTATCTCTGTATCCTCCTCCAGCCCCCTACACCCCCTCCCATCTCTGTAACCTCCTCCAGCCCCCTACACCCCCTCCCTATCTCTGTAACCTCCTCCAGCCCCTACAACCCTCCGAGATCTCTGCGTTCCTCCAATTCCGGCCTCTCGAGCATCCCCCGATTCCCATTGCTCCGCCATTGGGGGGCCGTGCCTTCAACTGCCTGGGGGGCCCTAAGCTCTGAATTCCCTCCCTAACATCTCCACCTCTCTGCCCCTGACCCCCCTCTCCCTCTCCGCCCCTGACCCCCTCTCCCTCTCTGCCCCCGATCCCCTCTCTCTCTGCCTCTGCCCTTTCTCTCTCCTTCTCTGCCCCACCCCCCCTCTCTCTGTCTGCCCCTGCCCCCCTCTCTCTGTCTGCCCAGGCAAGTCATGGGGATTACAGATAGTGCGACATGAACCTAAGATCCCTGTTGCACTGTTGAACAGCACTGTGGCCATGCTAAATTGTCCCTTAGTGTCCAAAGATGTGCAGGTTAGGGTGGATTGGCCATGCTAAATTGTCCCTTAGTGTCCAAAGATGTGTAGGTTAGGGTGGATTGGCCATGCTAAATTGTCCCTTAGTGTCCAAAGATGTGTAGGTTAGGGTGGATTGGCCGTGCTAAATTGTCCCTTAGTGTCCAAAGATGTGTAGGTTAGGGTGGATTGGCCATGCTAAATTGTCCCTTAGTATCCAAAGATGTGTAGGTTAGGGTGGATTGGCCATGCTAAATTGCCCCTTAGTGTCCAAAGATGTGTAGGTTAGGGTGGATTGGCCATGCTAAATTGCCCCTTAGTGTCCAAAGATGTGTAGGTTAGGGTGGATTGGCCATGCTAAATTGCCCCTTAGTGTCCAAAGATGTGCAGGTTAGGGTGGATTGGCCATGCTAAATTGCCCCTTAGTGTCCAAAGATGTGCGGGTTAGGGTGGATTGGCCATGCTAAATTGTCCCTTAGTGTCCAAAGATGTGCAGGTTAGGGTGGATTGGCCATGCTAAATTGTCCCTTAGTGTCCAAAGATGTGCAGGTTAGGGTGGATTGGCCATGCTAAATTGCCCCTTAGTGTCCAAAGATGTGCGGGTTAGGGTGGATTGGCCATGCTAAATTGCCCCTTAGTGTCCAAAGATGTGCGGGTTAGGTGGATTGGCCATGCGACACACGACAGCGCAGAGTCGCTGAGCAGAGACTGATAGCCAAGTTCCGCACACATGAGGACGGTCTCAACCGGGATCTTGGGTTCATGTCGCACTATCTGTAACCCCCACGACTTGCCTGGTTTGCAAAATCTCACTAACTGTCCTATCTGGAGACAATAGACATCTTTTTAACCTGTGATTAATGCTCTCTCCACTCACATTGTCGGCATCTTTAAGACTTGAATAGCTGTAAAGACTCGCATTCTAATCAGTAATCTGTAAACTGTGCTATTATATGCTCTGTCTGAGGCCAGAACTCTCCATTCACCTGACGAAGGGGCAAACCCCGAAAGCTTGTGGGTTTACTATCAAATAAATCGGTTGGACTTTAACCTGGTGTTGTCAGACTTCCTACTATGATACAGCCAGTTACTTATCCAATCGGCCAAATTTCCTTCTATCCCACACCTCATTACTTTCTTCATGAGCCAACCATGGGGAACCTTATCAAACGCCTTACTAAAATAATATTAGTGTCACAAGTAGGCTTACACTAACACTGCAGTGAAGTTACCGTGAAAATCCCCTAGTCACCAGCTTCAGGAGCTTGTTCAGATATTTCAGAAAATTAAACGCCTCGATCAGGTCGCTTAAGGTTAACGTGCTGGTTCAGTCGGCAGTTAGGAAGGCAAATGCAATGTTATCATTCATGTGGAGAGGGTTAGAATACAAGAGCAGGGATGGACTTCTGAGGCTGTATAAGGCTCTGGTCAGACCCTGTTTGGAGAATTGTGAGCAGTTTTGGGCCCCGTATCTAAGGAAGGATGTGCCGGGCCTTGGAAAGGGTCCAGAGGAGGTTCACAAGAATGATCCCTGGAACGAAGAGCTTGTCGTATGAGGAACGGGTTGAGGACTCTGGGTCTGTACTCGTTGGAGTTTAGAAGGATGAGTGGAAGATCTTATTGAAACTTACAGGATACTGCGAGGCCCTGGATAGAGTGGAGGTGGAGAGGATGTTTCCACTAGTAGGAAAAACTAGAACCAGAGGGGGCACAACCTCAGGCTAAAGGGACGATCCTTTAAAACAGAGATGGGGAGGAATTTCTTCAGCCAGAGAGTGGGGAATCTGTGGAACTCTTTGCCGCAGAGGCCGGGTCACCGAGTGTCTTTAAGACAGAGATAGATAGGTTCCTGATTAATAAGGGGATCAGGGGTTATGGGGAAAAGGCAGGAGAATGGGGGGATGAGAAAAATATCAGCCATAATTGAATGGGGGAGCAGATGGGCCGAGTGGCCTCGTTCTGCTCCTGTGTTTTATGGTCCCTCAGCCTTCAGTACTCTGGTGAGATGCAGATTGGCCTTTTGAGGCCTTTCCCATCGTTGTAACCCCAGTGAGTCAGGCCTACCTCCGATTTTGACTGTCAAATCCTCGGACACCATGCAGTTCCGCGCAGCTAGGTCACGATGCACAAATTTCTTTGCATTGAGATAGGCCATTCCATCAGCAATCTCCCCCGCCATCTGCATCATGTCCTTCAGGGTGGGAGGGGGGAGATCTTGGTTATTCTGAGGGGGAAAGGGAGAGAGTGAGTGAGAACTGTAACAGCAATGCGAGCCTCACACTGTTCACACGGTGCCTGTAAACCACTCAACCTGGAAATATATTGGCCGTTCCTTCACTGTGGCTGGGGTCAAAATCCCGGAACTCCCTCCCTAACAGCACTGTGGGTGTACCTACCCCACACACGGGGACTGACTGATGTCCAATAACAATCCCGGAACTCCCTCCCTAACAGCACTGTGGGTGTACCTACCCCACACACGGGGACTGACTGATGTCCAATAACAATCCCGGAACTCCCTCCCTAACAGCACTGTGGGTGTACCTACCCCACACACGGGGACTGACTGATGTCCAATAACAATCCTGGAACTCCCTCCCTAACAGCGCTGTGGGTGTATCTACCCCACACACGGGGACTGACTGATGTCCAATAACAATCCCGGAACTCCCTCCCTAACAGCACTGTGGGTGTACCTACCCCACACACGGGGACTGACTGATGTCCAATAACAATCCTGGAACTCCCTCCCTAACAGCACTGTGGGTGTATCTACCCCACACACGGGGACTGACTGATGTCCAATAACAATCCCGGAACTCCCTCCCTAACAGCACTGTGGGTGTACCTACCCCACACACGGGGACTGACTGATGTCCAATAACAATCCCGGAACTCCCTCCCTAACAGCACTGTGGGTGTACCTACCCCACACACAGGGACTGCGGCAGGTTCAAGATGGCGGCTCATCCAGGACCTTCCCGAGGGGCAATTGGGGAGGGACAATGAGTGCTGAGATTGGCCAGCGAGGCCCATCGGGTGACAATCCCAGAATTCCCTCCCTAACAGCACTGTGGCCATGCTAAATTGTCCCTTAGTTTCCAAAGATGTGTAGGTTAGGGTGGATTGGCCATGCTAAATTGTCCCTTAGTGTCCAAAGATGTGTAGGTTAGGGTGGATTGGCCATGCTAAATTGTCCCTTAGTGTCCAAAGATGTGCAGGTTAGGGTGGATTGGCCATGCTAAATTGCTCCTTCGTGTCCAAAGATATGCAGGTTAGGTGGATTGGCCATGCTAAATTACCCCTTAGTGTTCCGATATCTAATACATTTCCCGCATCCAACACCACTTTAAAAAAAAATTCAGATAATCTGGGTTTGTGGGATCTTGCTGTGTAGCAATTGGCTGCTGTATTTTCCTCCAAGTGGCCGTGCTTGGAGAATGTGCCTGATCGGCTGTGACATGTTGAGGGGCATTGGTCTTGCTATGAGAGTTCTTTCTATCTGAGTGGGACTACAGCCTCGTATCATGGTCACAACTTATCCTGTTCTGGTATAACCTCCTGATGCCTTTTCCCCAACTCCCGCCACCACTGACTGACCGTCATCGCCTCTTGGATCAGAGTTATACTGCAGGATGTTTCCAAAGGCCGCGGGAGGGCAATGCCAGTACCTCAGATCCCAGGCGCAGCGAGCGAAGGTAGCTCTTCAGATCTCCGCGCACCATGAGCTCCATGATGACCAGGGTGGGCTGTCCCTTGGAGACCACCCCCAGCAGCCTCACCTGTACGCAAGGAGCAGAGAAATCTGGTCAACAACACTCGAGAAGCTCGACACCACCCAGGACAAAGCAGCCCCGCTCGATCGACACGCTAACCACAAACACTCTCTCCCTCCACCACTGACACAGCCGTGTGTACCATCTACAAGATGCCCCACAGCGACTCACCAAGGCTCCTTCAACAGCACCTTCCAAACCCACCACCTCTACCATCTAGAAGGACAAGGGGGGGGGTGCAGAGGTTTAGAAGGAGTACCCCCCACCCACCCTCCGCCCCGGAAGCGTCACACCGGAGATCCCATTACCACGTGGTAGCAGTCAAAGGCTTTCATCACCGATGCTTCCTTGAGGAACTCAATGCGCTCACGCCTGGTGGCCGACTCGTTCACCGTCTTCAGGGCCACTCGCGTCTGGGCTTCGCCACTCACCACCAGCTTGGCGATGCCCTCGTAGACCATCCCAAAGGATCCCTGGCCCAATTCCTTGATGATGGTGATAGTCTCTCGGGGGACCTCCCACTCGTCAGCAACGTACACTGCGGTGGGGCGGGGTGCAGGAGGAGGGAGGAAAGGGGTTAGAATGTGAGTAATGACATCACAGAGAATCCGCTCACCGTGAACAGGCCATTCGGCCCCTCTGCTCCCACCCTGGTGTTCCCCCCCTCTCCATCATCATCATCTCAATCCCCACCGCCACATCTTTCCATCCACATCCTTGGGAATAGAGGGATACAAAGAAATGGTCTAGTTGGGTGCATGAGTGGTGCAGGTTTGGAGGGCCAAAGGGCCTGTTTCTGTGCTGCATTGTTCTTTCTTCCATTCCATTCCACTCTCACCAACTTTTACAGATGCCCCATAGAAAGCATTCTTTCCCTGGTTTCCCCCTCAGGCCGACACTATAGTTAAGAAAGCCCCACCAACGCCTCTACTTTCTCAGGAGACTAAGGAAATTTGGCACGTCCGCTACGACTCTCACCAACTTTTACAGATGCCCCATAGAAAGCATTCTTCCTGGTTGTATCACAGCTTGGTCTGGGCTCCTGCTCTGCCCAAGACCACAAGGAACTACAAAAGGGTGGTGAATGTAGCCCCCAATCCATCACACAAACCGGCCTCCCATCCATTGACTCCGTCTACACTTCCCGCTGCCTCGGGGAAAAGCAGCCGGCATAATCAAGGACCCCCCCACACACCCCGGACATTCTCTCTTCCACCTTCTTCCATTGGGAAAAAGATACAAAAGTCTGAGGTCCCGTACCGACCGACTCAAGAACAGCTTCTTCCCTGCTGCTGTCAGACTTTTGAATGGACCTACCTCGCATTAAGTTGATCTTTCTCTACACCCTCGCTGTGACTGTAACACTACATTCTGCACCCTCTCCTTTCCTTCTCTATGAACAGTATGCCTTAACTGTATTGTGCGCAAGAAACAATACTTTTCACTGTATCCCAATACACATGACAATAATAAATCAAATCAAAATCCTATTACAGAAAGGATATAATTAAACTAGAAAGAGCGTAGAAAAGATTTACTAGGATGCTCCCGGGACTTGATGGATTGAGTTATAAGGAGAGGCTGGATAGACTGAGACTTTTTTCTCTGGAGTGTAGGAGGCTGAGGGGTGATCTTATAGAGGTCTATAAAATAATGAGGGGCACAGATCAGCTAGATAGTCAGTATCTTTTCCCAAAGGTCGGAGAGTCTAAAACTAGAGGGCGTAGGTTTGAGGGGAGAGGGTCCAGAGGGGCAATGTTTTCACACAGAGGGTGGTGAGTGTCTGGAACAAGCTGCCAGAGGCAGTAATAGAGGTGGGTGCAATTTTGTCTTTTAAAAAGCATTTAGACAGTGACATGGGTAAGATGGGTATAGAGGGATATGGGCAAAACGTGGGCAACTGGGACTAGCTTATTGATTAAAAACTGGGCAGCATGGATAAGTTGGGCTGAAGGGCCTGTTTCCATGTTGTAAACCTCTATAATAGGAGCAGAAAGAGGCCATTTGGCCCATTGAGTCTGCACCAACTCTCTGAGTACCTTACCCAGGCCCTATCCCCCATCCTATCCCTGTAACCCCACACATTTACCAGGGCCTAACCTACACATCTTTGGACACTAAGGAGTAATTTAGCATGGCCAATCCACCCTAACCTACACATCTTTGGACACTAAGGGACAATTTAGCATGGCCAATCCACCCTAACCTGCACATCTTTGGACACTAAGGGGCAATTTAGCATGGCCAATCCACCCTAACCTACGCGTCTTTGGACACTAAGGGACAATTTAGCATGGCCAATCCACCTAATCTACACATCCTTTGGACTGTGGGTGGAAACCAGAGCACCCAGAGGAAACCCATGCAGACACGGGGAGAATGTGCAGACTCCACACAGACAGTGACCCAAGCTGGGAATCCTGGGGGTGGGGGATGGGAGGGAGAGAGGGAGAGGGAGGGTGAGAGGGTGAGAGACAGGGAGGGAGGGAGGGTCAGCTCCTCTGTAACACCCTGGGTATAAGGACAGGGGAGCTGGAATGTCGGTGGTAGCCCGGAACAGAGCCCATGACCCAGTTACTTACTGTCCGCAGCGTTGAAGTACTCCGGGTTTACTGACATATAGAGTGTGCCATTGAGAAAACCATTGATTCTGTTGGGGTGAAAACAAGGCAAGACTTCACATGGCGAAAGAACAACTCACTGCATTTAGATAGCAACTTTGATATGGGCATTGCATCACAGGGCGGTTCACAGGGAGTTAAAGCAGACAGAGATTTCACACAGAGTGTCGGTTCCCCTATTTAAGGAAGGATTTTGTATTCGTTCGAGGGACATGGGTGTCGCTGGCTGGACAAGCACTTATTACCCATCCCTACCTGCCCCTTGGGAAGGTGGTGGGTGAGCTGCCTCCTCGAATCACTGCAGTCCCCGTGTGTGGGGTAGGTACACCCACAGTGCTGTTAGGGAGGGAGTTCCGGGATTGTTATTGGACATCAGTCGGTCCCCCGTGTGCAGGGTAGGTACATCCACAGTGCTGTTAGGGAGGGAGTTCCGGGATTGTTATTGGACATCAGTCAGTCCCCCGTGTGCGGGGTAGGTACACCCACAGTGCTGTTAGGGAGGGAGTTCCGGGATTTTGACCCCAGCCACAGTGAAGGAACGGCCGATATATTTCCCAGTCAGGATGGTGAGTGGCTCGGAGGAGGGGAACTTGCAGGTGGGGGTGTTCCCCATGTGTCTGCTGCCCCCCACCCCTCCCTTGTCCTTCTAGATGGTAGAGGTGGTGGGTTTGGAAGGTGCTGTTGAAGGAGCCTTGGCGAGTCGCTGCGGGGCATCTTGTAGATGGTACACATGGCTGTGTGGGTGGTGGAGGGAGAGAGTGTTTGTGGTTAGCGTGTCGATCGAGCGGGGCTGCTGTGGGGAGTATTCCATCACACTCCTGACTTGTGTCCTTGGAGACGGTGGACAGGCTTTGGGGGGAGTCAGGAGGTGAGTTACTCTCCACAGGATTCCCAGCCTCTGACCTGCTCTGGGAGCCACAGTATTTATATGGCTGGGTCCAGTTCAGTTTCTGGTCAATGGTAACCCCCAGGATGTTGATAGTGGGGGGGGGGGGATTCAGTGATGGTCAATGGTAATCCCCAGGATGTTGATAGTGGGGGGGATTGAGCGATGGTAACACCATTGCATGTCGAGAGTCAGTGGTCTTCAATAATGATGGTCATTGTCTGGCATTTGTGTGGCATGAATATCCTTGGTGGGGAGAGTGGGGGGGGGGGTGGGTAGATGCTGAGAGACTGTTTCCCCTTGTGGGAGAGTCAGACCCAGAGGGCAGAAGCTCAGAGTAAGGGGGTCACCCAGTGAGGACACAGATGAGGAGGAACTTCCTCACTCAGAGGGGAGTGAATGTGTGGACTCCACACAGACAGTGACCCGAGCCGGGAATCGAACCCGGGTCCCTGGCGCTGTGAGGCAGTAGGGCTAACCCACTGTGCAGCCAAGTGGATAAGGCAGGAAAGTGGGATTATGGCATCAGATCAGCCATGATCTCGATGAACGGCGGAGCAGACTCGATGGGCCGAATGGCCTAATTCTCCCCCTGCGTCTCAGAGTCTGAAATCCCCTAGCGACAGAGCCATGCCCTCTGGCATCAAGCATGGGTCGCGAGGGTGCCAGCCAATCGCTGGGCCAACTTTCAGAGCAAGAGGGTGAAGATCACTCACCTTTTCTTATTGTAGATGTAGACAAAGATTCCAAGCAGCAGGATTGCCATCAGAACCATCACTGGCATCATGGTTAGTATCATCAGGAAGTCCTCATATTTCTTCTCAGCTAGCGACAGAGAGGAGAGAGAGAGAGAGAGAGACAGCCTCCCAGTTAGTGTGCATGACCCCATCACCCCCACACAGGGACTGAACCCCCAAATACAAAGCCCACATTCCCCCCAACACAGACCCGCAACACACTCTGATAACACTCACACACACACTGTCCCTCAGTATAACTCTCTCACACACACTGTCCCTCAGTATAACACTCACACACACACTGTCCCTCAGTATAACACTCACACACACCCTGTCCCTCAGTATAACACTCTCTCACACACACACTGTCCCTCAGTATAACACTCTCTCTCACACACACTGTCCCTCAGTATAACACTCTCTCTCACACACACTGTCCCTCAGTATAACACTCTCTCTCACACACACTGTCCCTCAGTATAACACTCACACACACACTGTCCCTCAGTATAACACTCACACACACCCTGTCCCTCAGTATAACACTCTCTCTCACACCCTGTCCCTCAGTATAACACTCTCTCTCACACCCTGTCCCTCAGTATAACACTCTCTCTCACACACTGTCCCTCAGTATAACACTCTCTCACACACACACTGTCCCTCAGTATAACACTCTCTCTCACACACTGTCCCTCAGTATAACACTCTCTCACACACACACTGTCCCTCAGTATAACACTCACACACACACTGTCCCTCAGTATAACACACACACACACTGTCCCTCAGTATAACACTCACACACACACTGTCCCTCAGTATAACACTCTCTCTCACACACTGTCCCTCAGTATAACACACACACACACTGTCCCTCAGTATAACACTCTCTCACACACACACTGTCCCTCAGTATAACACTCTCTCTCACACACACTGTCCCTCAGTATAACACTCACACACACACACTGTCCCTCAGTATAACACTCTCTCTCACACACACACTGTCCCTCAGTATAACACTCTCTCACACACACACTGTCCCTCAGTATAACACTCTCTCACACACACACTGTCCCTCAGTATAACACTCTCTCACACACACACTGTCCCTCAGTATAACACTCTCTCTCTCACACACTGTCCCTCAGTATAACACTCACACACACACTGTCCCTCAGTATAACACTCTCTCTCACACACTGTCCCTCAGTATAACACTCTCTCACACACACACTGTCCCTCAGTATAACACTCTCTCTCACACACACACTGTCCCTCAGTATAACACTCTCTCTCACACACACACTGTCCCTCAGTATAACAATCTCTCACACACACACTGTCCCTCAGTATAACACTCTCTCACACACACACTGTCCCTCAGTATAACACTCTCTCTCACACACACTGTCCCTCAGTATAACACTCTCACACACACTGTCCCTCAGTATAACACTCTCTCTCACACACTGTCCCTCAGTATAACACTCTCTCACACACACACTGTCCCTCAGTATAACACTCTCTCACACACACACTGTCCCTCAGTATAACACTCTCTCACACACACACTGTCCCTCAGTATAACACTCTCTCACACACACACTGTCCCTCAGTATAACACTCTCTCTCTCACACACTGTCCCTCAGTATAACACTCACACACACACACTGTCCCTCAGTATAACACACACACACACACTGTCCCTCAGTATAACACTCTCATACACACTGTCCCTCAGTATAACACTCTCTCACACACACACTGTCCCTCAGTATAACACTCTCACACACACTGTCCCTCAGTATAACACTCTCATACACACTGTCCCTCAGTATAACACTCACACACACACTGTCCCTCAGTATAACACTCTCATACACACTGTCCCTCAGTATAACACTCACACACACACACTGTCCCTCAGTATAACACACACACACACACACTGTCCCTCAGTATAACACTCTCTCTCACACACTGTCCCTCAGTATAACACTCTCTCACACACACTGTCCCTCAGTATAACACTCTCTCTCACACACACTGTCCCTCAGTATAACACTCTCTCTCACACACACTGTCCCTCAGTATAACACTCTCACACACACTGTCCCTCAGTATAACACTCTCTCTCACACACACTGTCCCTCAGTATAACACTCTCACACACACTGTCCCTCAGTATAACACTCTCTCTCACACACACTGTCCCTCAGTATAACACACACTCACACACACTGTCCCTCAGTATAACACTCTCTCACACACACTGTCCCTCAGTATAACACACACTCACACACACTGTCCCTCAGTATAACACTCTCTCTCACACACACTGTCCCTCAGTATAACACACACTCACACACACTGTCCCTCAGTATAACACTCTCTCTCACACACACTGTCCCTCAGTATAACACTCTCACACACACTGTCCCTCAGTATAACACTCTCTCTCACACACACTGTCCCTCAGTATAACACTCTCACACACACTGTCCCTCAGTATAACACTCTCTCTCACACACACTGTCCCTCAGTATAACACTCTCTCTCACACACACTGTCCCTCAGTATAACACTCTCTCACACACACACTGTCCCTCAGTATAACACTCTCTCTTATACACACTGTCCCTCAGTATAACACTCTCTCACACACACTGTCCCTCAGTATAACACCCTCTCACACACACACTGTCCCTCAGTATAACACTCTCTCTCACACACTGTCCCTCAGTATAACTCTCTCACACACACTGTCCCTCAGTATAACACTCTCTCACACACTGTCCCTCAGTATAACACTCTCTCTCACACACACTGTCCCTCAGTATAACACTCTCTCTTATACACACTGTCCCTCAGTATAACACTCTCTCTCACACACTGTCCCTCAGTATAACACTCTCTCTCTTACACACTGTCCCTCAGTATAACACTCTCTCACACACACACTGTCCCTCAGTATAACACTCTCACACACACTGTCCCTCAGTATAACACTCTCTCACACACACACTGTCCCTCAGTATAACACTCTCTCACACACACACTGTCCCTCAGTATAACACTCTCTCTCACACACACTGTCCCTCAGTATAACACTCTCTCACACACACACTGTCCCTCAGTATAACACTCTCTCTCACACACACTGTCCCTCAGTATAACACTCTCTCACACACACACTGTCCCTCAGTATAACACTCTCTCACACACACACTGTCCCTCAGTATAACACTCTCTCACACACACACTGTCCCTCAGTATAACACTCTCTCACACACACTGTCCCTCAGTATAACACTCTCTCTCACACACACTGTCCCTCGGTATAACACTCTCTCACACACACACTGTCCCTCAGTATAACACTCTCTCACACACACACTGTCCCTCAGTATAACACTCTCACACACACACACTGTCCCTCAGTATAAGACTCAGTTGTAAGACTCCCTCTGCTGGTACATACGTGGACTGTCTGGGATGTAGAAGGAGACGGGCTGTGTCCAGGATCCATTCCCGGCTAGCGAGGTGGTGTGGACGGTGGCAGTGTGGTTCCCTGGCTGTAAGCGACTCACCATGGCCCCACCGTATTTCTGGTATATGTGTCTGGGAACACATTCGTGGAATTCCTGCGTGTCCGAGAGGGAGAACGAGGTCAGAATTAACACTCCTTCACCCTGCCAGCCACTCCGTGGACTGGAGTTTCCAGCTACGTCCAGATAGCCCTGCCCGTGATCAACAGCCCTTTCCACGGCCCTCCCCTTGCCCAAGGAGAGTGGGACGGGAAGATTTCGCCCCCCCCACCCCCGTCTTTATCACAGACATCCTACAGTGCACAAGGAGGCCATTCGGCCCATCGATTCTGTACCGACAACAATCCCACCCCAATCTCTCCAACCTACGCATCCTGGGAGACCAATGTACAACTTAGCACGGCCAATCCCCCTAATCCAAACACCTTTGGACACTAAGGGGCAATTTAGCACGGCCAATCCCCCTAACCCGCACAGCTTTCGGACTGTGGGAGGAAACCGGAACACCCGGAGGAAACCCACGCAGACACAGGGAGAATGTGCAGACTCCACACAGACAGTGACCTGAGCCGGGAATCAAACCTGGGTCCCTGGCGCCGTGAGGCAGCAGCGCTAACCGCTGTGCCACCCCTTATCGGGCATTTGTAACCAAACTACAGCAATAAAGAACAGAGAACATTTGGAAATATTTCATCCTGACACACATCAGGTGGATAGGAAACCAAAAAGCTCAGAAAACCTGATTAGTTTTAGGAGGGTCTCAGTACAGGAGACAGAGAGAGAGAGGCGGGGGGAGAGAGAGAGGCGGGGGGGAGAGAGAGAGGCGGGGGGGAGAGAGAGAGGCGGGGGGGAGAGAGAGAGGCGGGGGGGAGAGAGAGAGGCGGGGGGGAGAGAGAGAGGCGGGGGGGAGAGAGAGAGGCGGGGGGGAGAGAGAGAGGCGGGGGGGAGAGAGAGAGGCGGGGGGGAGAGAGAGAGGCGGGGGGGAGAGAGAGAGGCGGGGGGGAGAGAGAGAGGCGGGGGGGAGAGAGAGAGGCGGGGGGGGAGAGAGAGGCGGGGGGAGAGAGAGAGGCGGGGGGAGAGAGAGAGGCGGGGGGAGAGAGAGAGGCGGGGGGAGAGAGAGAGGCGGGGGGAGAGAGAGAGGCGGGGGGGGAGAGAGAGGCGGGGGGGGAGAGAGAGAGGCGGGGGGAGAGAGAGAGGCGGGGGGGAGAGAGAGGTGGGGGGAGAGAGAGGTGGGGGGAGAGAGAGGCGGGGGGGCTGGAGGGGGTTACAGAGATAGGGAGGGGGCTGGAGGGGGTTACAGAGATAGGGAGGGGGTGTAGGGGCTGGAGGGGGTTATAGGGAGGGGGTGTAGGGGGCTGGAGGGGGTTATAGGGAGGGGGTGTAGGGGGCTGGAGGGGGTTATAGGGAGGGGGTGTAGGGGGCTGGAGGGGGTTACAGAGACAGGGAGGGGGGGGAGGGTGAGGGTCTCACCTCGTTTTCCCGACCATACTTGACCTCGTATTTGAGGATGAGTCCATTGGGATTGGCTGGCTCAGGCCATCTGAGGAGGACGGTGTTGTGATTTACCAGTTCCCAGGTGATATTCCCGATGATGTCGTCAGCGTGAGCTGGAAGGGAACGGGAAACAGGATCGCTGGTGAATCGGATCTCCCCCCCCACTCCCTCAGGAAACACTCCCTCGGATCTCCCCCCTCCCAATCAGACACCTCTGGCTCGATTTCAGGATGTTGTAACTCTCATTCCGAGAGGCAAAGCACTCCCAACACCCAATATTCCCGATTCCCACCCCCACTATCCCAGTATTCCCACTCAGACTCGCCCTCCTCCAGCCCCTACAACCCCCCCTCCCAATCTCCCCAACCTCCGACAGCCGATACACGTGAGAATAATAAATCAAATCAAAACCCTATTATAGAAAGGATATTATTAAACTAGAAAGGGTGCAGTGAAGATTTACTAGGATGCTCCCGGGACTTGATGGATTGAGTTATAAGGAGAGGCTGGATAGACTGGGACTTTTTTCTCTGGAGTGTAGGAGGCTGAGGGGTGATCTTATAGAGGTCTATAAAATAATGAGGGGCACAGATAGATAGTCAATATCTTTTCCCAAAGGTAGGGGAGTCTAAAACTAGAGGGCAGAGGTTTAAGGTGAGAGGGGAGAGGGTCCAGAGGGACAATTTTTTCACACAGAGGGTGGTGAGTGTCTGGAACGAGCTGCCAGAGGCAGTAGTAGAGGTGGGGACAACTTTGTCTTTTAAAAAGCGTTTAGACAGTTACATGGGTAAGATGGGTATAGAGGGATAGGGGCCAAATGTGGGCAATTGGGACTAGCTTAATGATTAAAAACTAGGCGGCATGGATAAGTTGGGCCAAAGGTCCTGTTTCGATGTTGTAAACCTCTGTAATTGGGGCAGAATGAGGCCACTCGGCCCATCGGGTCTACTCCCCCATTCAATCATGGCTGATATTTTTCTCACCTCCCATTCTCCTGCCTTTTCCCCATAACCCCTGATCCCCTTATTAATCAGGAACCTATCTATCTCTGTCTTAAAGACACTCAGTGACCCGGCCTCCTCTGCAGCAAAGAGTTCCACAGATTCCCCACTCTCTGGCTGAAGAAATTCCTCCTCATCTCTGTTTTAAAGGATCGTCCCTTTAGCCTGAGGTTGTGCCCCCTCTGCTTCTAGTTTTTCCTACTAGTGGAAACGTCCTCTCCACGTCCATTCTATCCAGGGCCTCGCAGTATCCTGTAAGTTTCAATAAGATCCCCCCCTCATCCTTCTAAACTCCAACGAGTACAGACCCAGAGTCCTCAACCCGTTCCTCATCCGACAAGCTCTTCATTCCAGGGATCATTCTTGTGAACCTCCTCTGGACCCTTTCCAAGGCCCGGCACATCCTTCCTTAGATACGGGGCCCAAAACTGCTCACAATTCTCCAAATGGGGTCTGACCCAGAGCCTTACTGGTGACGCTACATCCAATCCAAAGTTGCCACCGGTTACGTTCTACCAGGAGTGGATCTGGGGGATGGACAGGGAGAGGGGGGGGTTGAGGGAGGGGGGGGGGGGAGGAGGGGGTGACTCACCCTCTGGCATGGTGCGGGCAAAGGCGAAAGTGGCGGCACTGCAGCCCACCTTCTGCGCGGCGTGGTTGCAGACGTGGATGTTGACGCGGTACTCCGTGAAGTGCCGGAGGTTAGAGATGACGATGCTCTCTCCGTTCAGCACCTTGTCCTCAAAGTAAGGGTAGTCCACGTGCTGCTTCCCCTCGGCGTCCGACCGGTTCCCCCCCGTCACGTTGAGGCCCAGCTCCGACAGCGAGCCGTTTGCCAGCGGCGCCAGCTCGTCGCCCACGCCGTCCGCCCCCCTGCGTTGCCATGGCGACCTGTAGGGAGGGGGGTGGGGGGGTCGATATGAGGGCATGAGCCGGGTTATGAATGCAGTTCGACCCCAGTTAACATAACATTTAAATAGACTCTGTAGACTGTCTGCCGTGTAAATAGACTCTGTAGACTGTCTGCCGTGTAAATAGACTCTGTAGACTGTCTGCCGTGTAAATAGACTCTGTAGACTGTCTGCCGTGTAAATAGACTCTGTAGACTGTCTGCCGTGTAAATAGACTCTGTAGACTGTCTGCCGTTTAAATAGACTCTGTAGACTGTCTGCCGTTTAAATAGACTCTGTAGACTGTCTGCCGTTTAAATAGAACATGCAATAAAAATTATTGCGAGGTTAAATCAACTCCCGTCACTATGTTTTTAATGAATATTATTACAGCATAATCTCGTACCTCGGTTTCCTGCCTTTAACTGTCTTAGCTTTTCTGAAAAAGTAAAAACACTTCAGTTAGTCGATTAGATACAGAGTAAAGTTCCCTCTACACTGTCCCCCCATCAAACACTCCCAGGACAGGTACAGCACGGGGTTAGATACAGAGTAAAGCTCCCTCTACACTGTCCCACCATCAAACACTCCCAGGACAGGTACAGCATGGGGTTAGATACAGAGTAAATCTACACTGTCCCCATCAAACACTCCCAGGACAGGTACAGCACGGAGTTAGATACAGAGTAAAGCTCCCTCTACACTGTCCCACCATCAAACACTCCCAGGACAGGTACAGCACAGGGTTAGATACAGAGTAAAGCTCCCTCTACACTGTCCCACCATCAAACACTCCCAGGACAGGTACAGCACAGGGTTAGATACAGAGTAAATCTACACTGTCCCCATCAAACACTCCCAGGACAGGTACAGCACGGAGTTAGATACAGAGTAAAGCTCCCTCTACACTGTACCCCCATCAAACACTCCCAGGACAGGGACAGCACAGGGTTAGATACAGAGTAAAGCTCCCTCTACACTGTCCCCCCATCAAACACTCCCAGGACAGGTACAGCACGGGGTTAGATACAGAGTAAAGCTCCCTCTACACTGTCCCCCCCATCAAACACTCCCAGGACAGGTACAGCATGGGGTTAGATACAGAGTAAAGCTCCCTCTGCACTGTCCCCCATCAAACACTCCCAGGACAGGTACAGCACGCGGTTAGATACAGAGTAAAGCTCCCTCTACACTGTCCCACCATCAAACACTCCCAGGACAGGTACAGCACAGGGTTAGATACAGAGTAAAGCTCCCTCTACACTGTCCCACCATCAAACACTCCCAGGACAGGTACAGCACAGGGTTAGATACAGAGTAAATCTACACTGTCCCCATCAAACACTCCCAGGACAGGTACAGCACGGGGTTAGATACAGAGTAAAGCTCCCTCTACACTGTCCCCCCATCAAACACTCCCAGGATAGGTACAGCACGGGGTTAGATACAGAGTAAAGCTCCCTCTACACTGTCCCCATCAAACACTCCCAGGACAGGTACAGCCCTGGATTGGGGTTAGGTTTAGGTTAGGGGTTAGTGCTGTGTTTGATATTTTAGGGTTATTGCGTTCGGGATTAGGGATTGAGGGTTCGGGGTTGAGAGTTGAGGGTCGAGGATTGGGGCGGTTGAAAGTCAAGGTGTTGAGGGTTAGGGTTAGGGATAGAGTGGGGGTTATGGTTAGAGTGAGGGGTTAGCTTAGGGTTAGGGTTACGGGTTTAGGGGTTACTGGTTAGGACTGGGTTTGGTGTTTTACCTGGGCATGAAGATGGAATTGTGCAGGAAGTTTTCGAATTTCTTGCGGAAGGAGGTTTCCTCGGCCTCCAGTTCAAGCTGAGCCTGTGTTTTGGGACACTGACAGCAGCGATTCCCACTCTCGGGTCTGCTGTCGTTCAGACCACTGCTGTCGTAATCATCCGGGTAATTGGCCACAACGCTGGTCGGTAATTTCATCCCTAAATGAACAGGGGTCAGAGGTCAGGTCAGTGTGGGGCATTGTCTCCCAGTGCGTGCCAGTGTGGGTCACTGAATTTTAGTGCGTCCCAGTGTGATCCAGTACGTCACATTGTGTTCCAGTGTGCCTCAGTGTCTCTCCCAGTGTCTTCTAGAATGGCTGTGTGTCCCAGTGCATTGCTGTGTCTCCCAGTGTTCCAATCTGGGTCAATATTTCCCAGTGCATTCCAGTGTCCCTCCCAGTGCGTTCCAGTGTCCTCCCCGCGCCCCCCCCCCCCCCCCGTGCATTCCAGTGTCCCTCCCAGTGCGTTCCAGTGTCCTCCCCGCGCCCCCCCCCCCCGTGCATTCCAGTGCCCCCCCCCCCAGTGCGTCCCAGTGTCCCCCCCCAGTGCATTCCAGTGTCCATTGTATCTGTCCTCAATCACTAAAATCACATCATTCAGAGAGAAAGACTTGATAAATGCTGAAAGTTAAACATTGACAAATCTCCGAGAGAGGTGACTACCATCCCAGTGACTCCCAGATACACTGCCTCTCGTTTCCCAAACTTCCCTGGCTTCTGGAAAGGTCCCAGAGGATTGGAAAATCACAAATCTATCACCACCACTGCTCGGGAAAGGAGAGGGACTGAGAGCAGGAGGGTACAGAGTGAGTCTGTCACAGGGACACTCTCCACTGCAAACGGAAATCAGGCAGAGTAAAATGTATTGGAATTCTTCAAGGAATAAGGTGGATAAAGGGGAACCAGTAGATGCGGTGTACTTAGATTGTCAAAAGGCATTTGACAAGGTGCAGTTTAAGGATCGTACACATTGGTACAGGAGTTGGGACATCTTGTTGAAGTTGTACAAGGCATTGGTAAGGCCACACTTGGAATACTGTGTACGGTTCTGGTCACCCTATTATAGAAAGGATATTATTAAACTAGAAAGAGTGCAGAAAAGATTTACTAGGATGCTACCAGGACTTGATGGATTGAGTTATAAGGAGAGGCTGGATAGACTGGGACTTTTTCCTCTGGAGTGTAGGAGGCTGAGGGGTGATCTTATAGAGGTCTATAAAATAATGAGGGGCACAGATCAACTAGATAGTCAGTATCTTTTCCCCAAAGGTAGGGGGAGTCTAAAACTAGAGGGCACAGGTTTAAGGTGAGAGGGGAGAGGGTCCAGAGGGGCATTTTTTTCACACAGAGGGTGGTAAGTGTCTGGAACGAGCTGCCAGAGTCAGTAGTAGAGGTGGGTACAATTTTGTCTTTTAAAAAGCGTTTAGACAGTTACATGGGTAAGATGGGTATAGAGGGATATGGGCCAAACACGGGCAATTGGGATTAGTTTAGGGGTTTAAAAAAAAAGGGCAGCATGGACAAGTTGAGCCGAAGGGCCTGTTTCCATGCTGTAAACCTCTGTGACTCTATGATCAGAGATCATGGTGTTGGGGGTCACATATTAGCAAGGAAAAACAATTGCAATGTGAGAATTCTACGATCCACAACCTCAGGCTAAAGGGACGATCCTTTAAAACAGAGATGGGGAGGAATTTCTTCAGCCAGAGAGTGGGGAATCTGTGGAACTCTTTGTCACAGAGGAGGCCGGGTCACTGAGTGTCTTTAAGACAGAGATAGATAGGTTCCTGATTAATAAGGGGGATCGGGGGTTATAGGGAAAAGGCAGGAGAATGGGGGGATGAGAAAAATATCAGCCATGATTGAATGGGGGAGCAGACTCGATGGGCCGAGTGGCCTCATTCTGTTGCTATCTCTGACGGCGCCAGGTTGCTGTACGGTGCTCTCTTGACCCCTCACCTTTGTGGCAGTAATCATTGACGTAGAGTTCACCGTCCTCGGGCTGTTGTTGCCACACCACCAGGTAGTAGGTCAGGTTTCCGTTGGGCTGGATCGGGGCCTTCCACCTCAGGATGAGCTGCGAGGACGAGTTCGACATGGACACCACGTCCTGAGGGACGGTGGGAGCTGCCGAGAGAGGACAGGGTCGTGACTGTTAGAATGTAATCGGTGACGACGTTGTACTGGATTGTAAGGTGACCAATGGGAGCAAGATGTAAGGGTCAGCTGACCCAGTACAGCATGGAACCAATGGTGTGATGGTCAGCTGACTCATGATAAATAAGAACCTGTTTGGAATGGTGTTGCGCTTGGGGTGGTCCAGGGCGAGGCCTCAAATTTGGAATAATAAAGTTTCCTTATTAAACCCTTTCCTTCATTTATAAGTTGGAGTAAATTTTGTTGAATTTTCATTAGCTGCGTTTCAAAGAGTTCCTTCTGAGAGGAACAATTGGTGGCGGATGCTCCGGGGCCCCCCAGGACCACCCCACCCCATCCAGGAACATTCCCTCAACTTCCCTCTCTGACAGGAGCAAGCTGGTCACTCTGGGACCATGCCTCCACCTGCCAACTCCCTCCTACCCACCTCCATCCCCATTGCCCAACTGCCCCCTCCGCCCAATGGGTAATTTAGCATGGCCAATCCCCCAACACACGCATCTTTGGACACTAAGGGACAACTTGGCATGGCCAATCCACCCTAACCAGCACATCTTTGGACACTAAGGGGCAATTTAACATGGCCAATCCACCCTAACCAGCACATCTTTGGACACTAAGGGGCAATTTAGCATGGCCAATCCACCCTAACCAGCACATCTTTGGACACTAAGGGCAATTTAGCATGGCCAATCCACCCTAACCTGTACATCTTTGGACACTAAGGGGCAATTTAGCATGGCCAATCCACCCTAACCTGCACATCTTTGGATACTAAGGGGCAATTTAGCATGGCCAATCCACCCTAACCTACACATCTTTGGACACTAAGGGGCAATTTAGCACAGCTGATGCACCCTAACCAGCACATCTTTTGGGCTGTAGGAGGAAACCGGAGCACCCGGAGGAAACCCACGCAGACACGGGGAGAACGTGCAGACTTCACACAGATAGTGACCCAAGCCGGGAATCGAACCCGGGTCGCTGATGCTGTGAGGCAGCAGTGCCAACCCACTGTGCCATCCCCACTGTGGAGTGTACCGACTAGGGGATTTTCACAATAACTTCATTGCGGTGTTAATGTTACCGACTTGTGACACAAGGAAATCAACTTAAAACTTAAAAAGAAACTTTTAGTTTGCGGAGAACTCTCTTCCCTTGCAGTGTAAATTGTTGTGGGAGTTAGAAGCTGGAATTTTGTGTTTGCCCAGGTGAAAATTGTCAGCAAGTCTTCTCTCCTTTTAGCAATTGTGAAAATGAACCTTAACGCACCACTGCAGCCCCCCCCCACCCCCAAGCCCACCTCCTGCCCACGTACCCGCAGCTTGTGTTCGAACGTAGACCAGTTCACTCTTTGCCCCATGGCTGTGGCTGGCCTCGGAAACGGTGAGTGTGATGGCTCGGATGAAGATGGCATACTGGGTTCCAGGGTTTGAGATTGTACAGCATAACCTCGGGGTAGTGATCCTTGTTGAGTGGGTGGTCAACGTCCACCATTGTCCAACTGTTGGACACGCAGGCATCTTGTCCAATGTCCTCAGTCACGTTCTGGAAGGGTCTGGAACAAGCAAGAGGCGGAGAAGTGTATCGGACACTGCGGCCCAGGGACAGGCCGGTCCTGTCGATTTACCCAGTGAGTCCCCCCCACCCCCCCCCACTCCCTCTGGGAGCGAGTCCCACATTCTGCCCCCCCATGGGAGCGAGTCCCACATTCTCCCCCCCCCCGTGGGAGCGAGTCCCACACTCACTCCCCACTCCCTCCCTAACAGCACTGTGGGTGTACCAACCCCACACACGGGGACTGCGGCGGGTTCAACATGGCGGCTCACCCACCACCTTTCCGAGGGGCAATTAGGGAGGGGCAATGAGTGCTGGGATAGGCCAGCGAGGCCCATCGGGTGACGGTTAAAGGTTGGTTTGGCCGCTGGGGGAAGGTGGGGGGGTGTCTTCCCCCGAGTGCAACGTTCTACGAGCAAGGGGAAACCAGCTGGTTGGGGCGCCATCACGGCGCTGACAGTGGGATCTTGCTGTGCGGCCAGCCCCGGTACTTACGCCTCCTTGTAGTAGACAATGAAACTGAGGAGGTCGCGATAATCCTGCGGTTTGTAGCGCTCCCACTTCAGCAGAATACGATCCGTGTACGTGCTGTTCGAGATGAACCTCAACACGTAAACTTTTACCTACAACGAGAAAAATATTCCTGAGGGGCGTGCGGACAGAGAATGTCGGAGGCCATTCGGCCCAGCCTGTCAGCACTGGCTGTTTGACGGGGTGCAATCCCATTGCTCCGTCTCCCTCTCCTGACCAATCATTCACCCATCTCCTCTTCCAAACCCCACTCTCTCTCTTGTGAGGTGAAAATTGTTGCATTCTTTTACCATTTGCTATTCTTGCCACTCTGTCCTGATGGGTGCAAGGCAAAAAACTTTGACAGGACCTCTCTTCTCTCAGGTTCTGTGCTGACCCACACCTATTTAATCCCATCCACCCGCCATTGGGTCCATTTCCACAGGCTATTCAGGCACCACCATCCCGATCTCAACAAACACATTGATTAAAATCTCATACTGAAAGGTACTAGTCCTGAGATTGCGACTACAACTTAACACTGTGACAGTGTAGAGGGAGCTTTACTCTGTATCTAACCTTGTGCTGTACCTGTCCTGGGAGTGTTTGATGGGGGGACAGTGTAGAGGGAGCTTTACTCTGTATCTAACCGCGTGCTGTACCTGTCCTGGGAGTGTTTGATGGGGGGGACAGTGTAGAGGGAGCTTTACTCTGTATCTAACCCCGTGCTGTACCTGTCCTGGGAGTGTTTGATGGGGGGGAAAGTGTAGAGGGAGCTTTACTCTGTATCTAACCCCATGCTGTACCTGTCCTGGGAGTGTTTGATGGGGGACAGTGTAGTGGGAGCTTTACTCTGTATCTAACCCCGTGCTGTACCTGTCCTGGGAGTGTTTGATGGGGGACAGTGTAGTGGGAGCTTTACTCTGTATCTAACCCTGTGCTGTACCTGTCCTGGGAGTGTTTGATGGGAGGACAGTGTAGAGGGAGCTTTACTCTGTATCTAACCCCGTGCTGTACCTGTCCTGGGAGTGTTTGATGGGAGGACAGTGTAGAGGAGCTTTACTCTGTATCTAACCCCGTGCTGTCCCTGTCCTGGGAGTGTTTGATGGGGGGGGACAGTGTAGAGGGAGCTTTACTCTGTATGTAACCCCGTGCTGTACCTGTCCTGGGAGTGTTTGATGGGGGAACAGTGTAGAGGGAGCTTTACTCTGTATCTAACCCTGTGCTGTACCTGTCCTGGGAGTGTTTGATGGGAGGACAGTGTAGAGGGAGCTTTACTCTGTATCTAACCCCGTGCTGTACCTGTCCTGGAGTGTTTGATGGGGGGACAGTGTAGAGGGAGCTTTACTCTGTATCTAACCCTGTGCTGTACCTGTCCTGGGAGTGTTTGATGGGGGGACAGTGTAGAGGGAGCTTTACTCTGTATCTAACCCCGTGCAGGGACGGTGTGGGAAGTTGTGTAAGATCTTACAGGAGACCCGATCTCCGTTGGTACGAGGGTTAATCTCTGCCTTATTCTGCCGTCCCTTGGTCCCCGTCACCTCCTCCATCTTATAAATCTCGAGAGGCAGAGTTTGGGATTGAAAGCAAAATACATGCGTCCGTTTGGAATGCTGAGTTTGTGGTGGTTCCAGTTCCAGAGTTGCTGCAAGTTCTGATTATCCAGGACGTAGAGAGTGTAATTCCTGTAACGCGGAAAAACCCCCGTTAATCTTTCGTCTTTTGCTGGAATCTTCCCATCCCACCCACCATGGGAACTGTAGAGGGCGGGAACCCCTGCCAAGCAGAGATCCATCAACCAGAGATCCAGGCAGGAGGTTACAGCGATGGTTGAGAGGCAGGATACTCACCCAGAAACTCAGCAGATGTCCCGGGGGACCCCGGGTTCGAATCCCGCCACGGCAGACGGTGGAATTTGAGATGAATCATCGAACCCCGACAGTGCAGAAAGAGGCCCTTCGGCCCATCGAGTCAGTACCGAACACAATCCCACCCAGACCCTACCCCTCATATCCCTACATATTATACCCACTAATCCCTCCAACCTACGCATCCCTGGACACTAAGGGGCAATTTCTTAGCACGGCCAATCAACCTAACCCGCACATCTTTGGACTGTGGGAGGAAACCGGAGCACCCGGAGGAAACCCACGCAGACACGGGGAGAATGTGCTGACTCCACACAGACAGTGACCCGAGCCAGGAATCGAACCTGGGTCCCTGGAGCTGTGAGGCAGCAGTGCTAACCCACTGTGTCACCGTGCCACACGTGAATTGGGAGTGGAGTCACAGGTGGACAGGACGGTGAGTTGGAGACTGGTGACCAGCCTCAGGGATCAGTGCTGGGCCCACGGTTATTTGTCACTTATATTAATGATTTGGATGAGAATATAGGAGGCACGGTCAGTAAGTTTGCAGATGACACCATTGAGTCCCGGGAGCATCCTAGTAAATCTTTTCTGCACTCTTTCTAGTTTAATAATATCCTTTCTATAATAGGGTGACCAGAACTGTACACAGTATTCCAAGTGTGGCCTTACCGATGTCTTGTACAACTTCAACAAGACGTCCCAACTCCTGTATTCAATGTTCTGACCGATGAAGGCTAGGCATGGTGGGCAGTTAGGAGAGTTATCTCCGATTGCAACGGGATCTTGATCAACTGGGCCTGTGGGCTGACGAATGGCAGATGGAGTTTAATTTAGATAAATGCAAGGTGATGCATTTTGGTAGATTGAACCAGGGCAGGACTTACTCAGTTACTGGTAGGGCATTGGGGGGAGAGTTATAGAACACAGAGATCTCGGGGTACAGGTTCATAGCTCCTTGAAAGTGGAGTCACAGGTGGACAGAGTGGTGAAGAAGGCATTCGGCATGCTTGGTTTCAAAAGATGTGTAGGTTAGGGTGGATTGGCCATGCTAAATTGTCCCTTAGTGTCCAAAGATGTGTAGGTTAGGGTGGATTGGCCATGCTAAATGTCCCTTAGTGTCCAAAGATGTGCAGGTTAAGTGGATTGGCCATGCTAAATTGTCCCTTAGTGTCCAAAGATGTGCAGGTTAGGGGTATTGGCCATGCTAAATTGTCCCTTAGTGTCCAAAGATGTGCAGGTTAGGGGTATTGGCCATGCTAAATTGTCCCTTAGTGTCCAAAGATGTGTAGGTTAGGGTGGATTGGCCATGCTAAATGTCCCTTAGTGTCCAAAGATGTGCAGGTTAAGTGGATTGGCCGTGCTAAATTGTCCCTTAGTGTCCAAAGATGTGTAGGTTAGGGTGGATTGGCCGTGCTAAATTGTCCCTTAGTGTCCAAAGATGTGTAGGTTAGGGTGGATTGGCCGTGCTAAATTGTCCCTTAGTGTCCAAAGATGTGCAGGTTAGGGGTATTGGCCATGCTAAATTGTCCCTTAGTGTCAGGAGGACTAGCTGGGGTAAATACATGGGGTTATGAGGATAGGGCCGAGGTGGGATTGTGGTCGGTGTAGGGATTGATGGGCCGAATGATCTCCTTGTAGGGATTCCATGAAATCTTTCTTACATGTGATTCCAGAGCTACAGCAATGGGGTTGACTCTCAACTGCCCCTCCAAGGGGCAACTAGGGATGGGCAATAAATGTTGGCCCAGCCAGCGACGGCCGTGTCCCAGGGATGAATTAATCTGGAGTTAAACTGCATCCACCTTTCCTCGGCCCAATTGACCAAGATCCTGTTACAGTCCGGATAATGAAGGATGGGGAATATTGTGGGGGAGATGGGGGAGTGGGACGGATGGTGAGGATGGGGGTCGGAGGGATGGCTGAGCGTGCACTAATCTCAGATCTCCGACTGGGGGTGGGGGGGAGCATCGTGAGGAGCTAGAGCAGTCATGGTCCCAGAATCCTTACCCATCGACCATGGAATCTCCGCGAATGAGCTTCAGGTTGGCAAAGAAGGTGAGAGACACCAGGGCGAAGGAGTGTTTGATCTTCAGGAACCCGGTGATGGTCTCGATTAGCCCCAGGTACGTCTCCAGTTTCACCGCCATGTTACCTGGTGGGAGGCGAGAGGGTCAGAGAGCGAGTAATCTCATTGAACCCCGCACAGGACGTGGCCCTTGCTGGCCAGGACCAGCCTCTCTTCCCCATCCCTAATTACCCCCCGAGAAGGTGGCACCCATCTTGAACTTGCTACAGTGGGTAGGTACACACACAGTGCTGTTAGGGAGGGAGTTCCGGGATTGTTATTGGACATCAGTCAGTCCCTGTGTGTACTTACTGCGCCTCCCCCCCGTTGCCCCCCTGGGGGGTGGTACTTACTGCGCCTCCCCCCCTGTTGCCCCCCCTGGGGGGTGGTACTTACTGCTCCCCCCCCGTTGCTCCCAGGGGGGCTGGTACTTATTGCTCCCCCCGTTTACCCCCCGGGGGTGGAGGATGGTACTTACTGCCCCCATTGCTCCCCCCCCAAGGGGGGATGGTACTTACTGCCCCCGCGGATGTTGATGATCAGGTTGCCCTCGACGACGGTGCACTCGGCCAGTTGCTGGGCGGTTGCCAGGGAGTCGATGGTTTTGGTGCCCATGTGGCAAACCTTGGGGCAATGACCCCGGCACTTCCGGCAGATAATGCTGCGGGGGGGGGGGGAGAGAGGGGAGAGAGGGGAGAGAGTCACCAACTCAACCTGAAATAACCGGAGGGGGGGGGGGGGGAGAGAGAGAGAGAGTGGGGGGGGCGGGGAGGAGAGAGAGAGTGGGAGGGGGGAGAGAGAGAGAGACAGAGGGGGGAGAGTCACCAACACAACCTGAATATAACCGGGGGGAGAGAGAGAGGGGGGGCGATGGGGAAAGAGTGTATCAACAGTCACCACCTCAACCCGAATAGACCTGGGGTGGTGGGGGGTGGGGGACAGAAAGGGGGGGAAGCGGGAGAGAGAGACAGAGAGAGAGAGAGAGATAAACAGACAGGGAGAGACAGAGAGGGGGAGACAAAGAGAGAGAGGCAGAGGGAGAGAGAGAGCAGAGGAGAGAGAGAGGCAGAAGGAGAGAGAGAGGCAGAGGGAGAGAGAGAGGCAGAGGGAGAGAGAGAGGCAGAGGGAGAGAGAGAGCAGAGGGAGAGAGAGAGGCAGAGGGAGAGAGAGAGGCAGAGGGAGAGAGAGAGGCAGAGGGAGAGAGAGAGGCAGAGGGAGAGAGAGAGGCAGAGGGAGAGAGAGAGGCAGAGGGAGAGAGAGAGGCAGAGGGAGAGAGAGAGAGGCAGAGAGAGAGAGGAGGCAGAGGGAGAGAGAGAGGGAGAGAGGAGGCAGAGGGAGAGAGAGAGGCAGAGGGAGAGAGGAGGCAGAGGGAGAGAGGAGGCAGAGGGAGAGAGGAGGCAGAGGGAGAGAGGCAGAGGGAGAGAGGAGGCAGAGGGAGAGAGGAGGCAGAGGGAGAGTGGAGGCAGAGGGACAGAGACAGAGAGAGGAGGCAGAGGGACAGAGACAGAGGAGAGAGGAGGCAGAGGGACAGAGACAGAGAGAGGAGGCAGAGGGACAGAGACAGAGAGAGGAGGCAGAGGGACAGAGACAGAGAGAGATTGGGAAAGCGATGGGAGTCTCGAGTTCGGGGTTAAGATGATTCAGAGGGAGATCTTTTTTTAATAACCTAATTAGTTCAGTGGCAGAATGGCCTCATCTTAAACAACTCACTCGCACCCATCAGGAAGGTTCCATTTTGCAAAGATGACGTGTTTATCTGTTCACTCCGCTCCTGTGAACCTGACACCCAGATTGAACTCAGCAAAGTTTACAGTAAACACCAAGACTCTACATCCCTCCAGAATCACATCCTCCGACACTGTGTCAACAGCACAGGGTTAGATACAGAGTAAAGCTCCCTCTACCACTGTCCCCCCATCAAACACTCCCAGGACAGATACAGCACGGGGTTAGATACAGAGTAAAGCTCCCTCTACACTGTCCCCCCATCAAACACTCCCAGGACAGGTACAGCACGGGGTTAGATACAGAGTAAAGCTCCCTCTACAACTGTCCCCCCATCAAACACTCCCAGGACAGATACAGCACGGGGTTAGATACAGAGTAAAGCTCCCTCTACACTGTCCCCCCATCAAACACTCCCAGGACAGGTACAGCACGGGGTTAGATACAGAGTAAAGCTCCCTCTACACTGTCCCCATCAAACACTCCCAGGACAGGTACAGCACGGGGTTAGATACAGAGTAAAGCTCCCTCTACACTGTCCCCCCCATCAAACACTCCCAGGACAGGTACAGCACGGGGTTAGATACAGAGTAAAGCTCCCTCTACACTGTCCCACCATCAAACACTCCCAGGACAGGTACAGCACGGGGTTAGATACAGAGTAAAGCTCCCTCTACACTGTCCCCATCAAACACTCCCAGGACAGGTACAGCACGGGGTTAGATACAGAGTAAAGCTCCCTCTACACTGTCCCCCCATCAAACACTCCCAGGACAGGTACAGCACGGGGTTAGATACAGAGTAAAGCTCCCTCTACACTGTCCCCCCATCAAACACTCCCAGGACAGGTACAGCACAGGGTTAGATACAGAGTAAAGCTCCCTCGACACTGTCCCCCCATCAAACACTCCCAGGACAGGTACAGCACGGGGTAGATACAGAGTAAAGCTCCCTCGACACTGTCCCCCCATCAAACACTCCCAGGACAGGTACAGCACGGGGTTAGATACAGAGTTCCAGCCTCTCCCACAAGTTTCTCCACATTCACCCTCTAAAGCTCTGTCAGCATATCGATAAGACCAGGTCCAAATCATTTAAACTCCAGTGGGGACACAGATCGAGTCCACCCAACCTTTCTTCATAAGATAACCAACCCCCGCTCCGCTCCCCCGACACCCCTCCACCATCCCACATCTCAGACAAGTGAATTTTCTCTGAACTGTTCCTCACGCTGTTTCATAGTGAGAAATCATACATCCCTACAGTGTAGAACGAGGCCATTTGGCCCATCGACAACCGACAACAATCCCACCCGGGCCCTCTCTCCGAAACCCCACATATCTATCCTGCTATCCCCCCAACCTGCACATCTTTGGACACTAAGGGACAATTTAGCATGACGAATACACCCTAACCGACACATCTTTGGACATTAAGGGAGAATTTGAATGGACCTCCCTCACATTTACCTCATCTTTCTCCACACTCTGGCTATGGCTGTAACACTACGTTCTGGACCCTCTCCTTTCCCTATCTCCTCTGTACTCTATCTGTATAGCGCACAAGAAAAATACTTTTCACTGTGTCCCAATACATGTGACAATAATAAAATCAAATCTCTGTACTCTATGAACAGTATGCTTTGTCTGTAGCGCGCAAGAAACAATACTTTTCACTGTGTCCCAATACATGTGACAATAATAAATCAAATCTCTGTACTCTATGAACAGTATGCTTTGTCTGTAGCGCGCAAGAAACAATACTTTTCACTGTGTCCCAGAACAGGTGACAATAATAAATCAGATTACATACGCTGGTGTTTCTGATCTCTGAGTCTAACAGTGAGAGGCAGGTGCCTAGAACATAGAACATTCCAGCGCAGTACAGGCCCTTCGGCCCTCGATGTTGCGCTGACCAGTGGAACCAATCTAATGACCCTCTAACCTAAACTATTCCAATGTTATCCATATGCCTATCCACTGACCATTTGAACACCCTTAAAGTTGGCGAGTCCACAACTGCAGGCAGGGCATTCCACGCCCTCACTACCCTCTGAGTAAAGAACCTACCTCTGACATCCCTCCTATAACTACCACCCCTTAATTTAAAGCTATGTCCCCTCCTGTTAGCCATCACCATCCGAGGAAAAAGGCTCTCACTGTCCACCCTATCTAATCCTCTGATTATCTTGTATGCCTCAATTAGGTCACCTCTTAACCTTCTTCTCTCGAACGAAAACAGCCTCAAGTCCCTCAGCCTTTCCTCATAAGACCTTCCCACCATACCAGGCAACATCCTGGTAAACCTCCTCTGCACCCTTTCCAATGCCTCCACATCCTTCCTATAATGCGGCGACCAGAACTGTACGCAATACTCCAAGTGCGGTCGCACCAGAGTTTTGTACAGTTGTAACATGACCTCACCGCTCCAATTTCAATCCCCCTACCAATAAAAGCTAACACGCCGTACGCCTTCTTAACAACCCTGGGTGCCAACTTTCAGGGATCTGTGCACATGTACACTGAGATCTCTCTGCTCGTCAACACTACTGAGTCCTTCCATTAGCCCGATATTCTGTACTCCTGTTACTCTTACCAAAGTGAATCACCTCACACTTTTCCACATTAAACTCCATCTGCCACTTCTCGGCCCAGCTCTGCAGCTTATCTATGTCCCTCTGCAAACTGTAACATCCATCCTCACTGTCTACAACTCCTCCGACTTTGGTGTCATCCGTAAATTTACTAATCCATCCTTCTACACCCTCATCTAGGTCATTTATAAAAATGACAAACAGCAGTGGCCCCAAAACAGATCCCTGAGGTACACCACTAGTAACTGAACTCCAGGATGAACATTTCCTGTCAAACACCACCCTCTGTCTTCTATCAGCTAGCCAATTCCTGATCCAAACTGCTAAATCACCCTCAATCCCATGCATCTGCATTTTCTGTAATAGCCTACCGTGGGGAACCTTATCAAACGCTTTACTGAAATCCATATACACCACATCAACTGCCTTACCCTTATCCACCTCTTTGGTCACCTTCTCAAAGAACTCAAGGTTTGTGAGGCACAACCTACCCTTCACAAAACCGTGTTGACCATCCCTAATCAATTTATTTCTCTCTAGGTGATTGGAAATCCAATCTCTCAGGATCCTTTCCAAAGCTTTGCCCACAACAGAGGTAAGGCTCACCGGTCTATAATTCCCAGGATGGCCCCTACTCCCCTTCTCGAACGAGGGGACAACATTTGCTATCCTCCAGTCTTCCGGCGCTAGACAATGATGACATGAAGATCAAAGCCAATACCTGCTGGCATCCCTCGAGTACCCCGAGGGGCATTCCGGCATGCACTCCCCCTGGAACAGCACGTAGGGCAGCCAGTCCTTGGAGTTGTCCGAGGTTTTGTGTAGGCTGGCGCAGTACTCCTGGCTCACGCAGCGCCAGCCTTCGTACTTGTAGGTCCTCGGGGGGCAGCTGGCCAGGCAGGTGTTGTTGTAGAGGTAGTTGCGGCAGACCAGGCACATACGGTTATCGGCGGGACGGTGGCAGCCCCCCAGGCACTCCCTGTGGCAGCACTCGCCGGCGCTGGTACAGCTCCGATCCTGACACCTCCGGGGACACACTGCAGGAGGGAGGGAGGGAGGAGGGGGGAGACGAGGAGGTTACCAGGGCTCCGAATGTTAGACAGCAAATCCCAGCTCGAGGAAAGCGACGGGGGGGGCCAGGGGGGAGGAGGGGAGGATTATACCGTCCTGACCAGCCTGGTCCGGAGGGGGGGGGGGGGGGGGGGGGACCGGGGCAGATCCCGCAAAGATCTGGTAATCTCGGGTGGGGTTTCCAGACCCGGGGAGAGCAAGCGGGGTTGGAAAATCTGCCTCGCAGCGACCCTGCTCGACACCGGAAACCCTCACAACTGCCCCCCCACCTTCCCCCAACTCCAGCAACCCCCCCCCCCCATTCCAATCCCCCCGCCCCCAATCCACCTTCAGCACACCCACTCCACCCCCCATCACCCCCCACACACCCCCATCACCCCTCCACGTGCCCCCCCATCACCCCCTCACTGGCCCCCATCACCCCTCCACACCCCCTCACTGGCCCCCATCACCCCTCCACACCCCCTCAGCACTCCCCATCACCCCTCCACACCCCCTCACCCCTCCATCACCCCCCACAACACCCCCTCCCACATCCCCTCACCGGCCCCCATCACCCCTCCACACCCCCTCACCCTCCCATCACCCCTCCAGAACCTCTCATCCCCCATCATCCATCCACACCCCCTCACCCCTCACCCCCCCATCGCTCCTCCACACCCCCACACCCTGCCCCCACCTTCACCATCTCCCACTAAACCCATGTGGGATTATGCAGATCCACCTGCTCACCAATGCCTCTTTCCCCGACCCAGTGTCAAGGTTTCTCTGCTAGCTTACCTTCCGAAAGGACCCCCACCGCCCCCCCGCACTCAGTGTCGCAATTGGGGCAGTGGGATTGGGGGGAGGGATGGGTACCCAAAGCGCTGGGGAATCTCTATCCAATTTCCCATCTTAAAGATTGCATGGCGATGATTAAAGGGCATCAAGTGGCAGAGTGGGTTAGCACCACTGCCTCACAGCGCCAGGGACAGGGGCTCGCTTCCCGAGTCGGGTCACGTTCTGTGTGGAGTCTGCACGTTCTCCCCGTGTCTGGGTGGGTTTCCTCCGGTTTCCTCCCACAGTCAAAAAGACATGCAGGTTAGGGTGAGTTGGCCGTGCGAAATTGTCCCTTAGTGTCCAAAGATGTGTAGAGGGAGCTTTACTCTGTATCTAACCCCGTGCTGTACCTGTCCTGGGAGTGTTTGATGCGGGGACAGTGTAGAGGGAGCTTTACTCTGTATCTAACCCCGTGCTGTACCTGTCCTGGGAGTGTTTGATGGGGGGACAGTGTAGAGGGAGCTTTACTCTGTATCTAACCCCGTGCTGTACCTGTCCCTGGGAGTGTTTGATGAGGGACAGTGTAGAGGGAGCTTTACTCTGTATCTAACCCCGTGCTGTACCTGTCCTGGGAGTGTTTGATGGGGGGACAGTGTAGAGGGAGCTTTACTCTGTATCTAACCCCATGCTGTACCTGTCCTGGGAGTGTTTGATGGGGGGACAGTGTAGAGGGAGCTTTACTCTGTATCTAACCCCGTGCTGTACCTGTCCTGGGAGTGTTTGATGGGGGGACAGTGTAGAGGGAGCTTTACTCTGTATCTAACCCTGTGCTGTACCTGTCCTGGGAGTGTTTGATGGGAGACAGTTGGAGATGGTGGAAACATTAGCAAGGCCTTTCTCTGAGGTATGATTGCACACACAGAGGCTCTGATCGATAAGAGAGAGCTGTATTTACATTAAATTCTTTGTTCAGGTTTATGTACAAAACAGGTCAGGTTATGTTGAATGAGTGTAACATGGCAACATGTTTACAGGAGAGGAATTTTAACCCTAATCTACCGGGGAACCCAACCAGAACTCCTGAACTGAACCCTCCCAACTTTAGACTCTCCTCAGCATTGACCGGGTGGCACAGTGGGTTAGCACGGCTGCTTCACAAGGTACCTGGGTTCGATTCCCAGCTCGGGTCACTGTCTGTGTGGAGCCTGCACATTCTCCCCGTGTCTGCGTGGGTTTCCTCCGGGTGCTCCGGTTTCCTCCCACAGTCTGAAAGATGTGCAGGTTAGGGTGGATTGGCCATGCTAAATTGTCCCCTTAGTGTCCTGAGATGTGCAGGTCAGACAGATTAGTGGGTAAAATATGAAGGGATATGGGGGCTCGGGTCTGGGTGGGATTGTGGTCGGTGCAGACTCGATGGGCTGAATGGCCTTTTTCTGTGCTGTAGGATTTCAATCACCCTCCCTCAGCACTGACCCTCCCACAGTGCGGCGCTCCCTCGGCACCGACCCTCCCACAGTGCGGCGCTCCCTCGGCACCGACTCTCCCACAGTGCGGCACTCCCTCAGCACCGACCCTCCCATAGTGCGGTGCTCCCTCGGCACCGACCCTCCCGCAGTGCGGCGCTCCCTCAGCAACCACCCTCCCGCAGTGCGGTGCTCCCTCGGCACCGACCCTCCCGCAGTGCGGCGCTCCCTCGGCACCGACCCTCCCACAGTGCGGCGCTCCCTCAGCAACCACCCTCCCGCAGTGCGGTGCTCCCTCGGCACCGACCCTCCCGCAGTGCGGCGCTCCCTCGGCACCGACCCTCCCGCAGTGCGGCGCTCCCTCGGCACCGACCCTCCCGCAGTGCGGCGCTCCCTCGGCACCGACCCTCCCGCAGTGCGGCGCTCCCTCGGCACCGACCCTCCCGCAGTGCGGCGCTCCCTCGGCACCGACCCTCCCGCAGTGCGGCGCTCCCTCGGCACCGACCCTCCCGCAGTGCGGCGCTCCCTCGGCACCGACCCTCCCGCAGTGCGGCGCTCCCTCGGCACCGACCCTCCCGCAGTGCGGCGCTCCCTCGGCACCGACCCTCCCGCAGTGCGGCGCTCCCTCGGCACCGACCCTCCCGCAGTGCGGCGCTCCCTCGGCACCGACCCTCCCGCAGTGCGGCGCTCCCTCGGCACCGACCCTCCCGCAGTGCGGCGCTCCCTCGGCACCGACCCTCCCACAGTGCGGCGCTCCCTCAGGGAGGTTTGGCCTAGATTTTGGGTTGCAGTGGACGGGGGAGTTTGAACCCTTGACTTCCTAACTTGGAGGATTGGGGAGAGAAGCTTGCTCATTTTGGTGTGGGGAGGGTGTGGACGCAAGCGCCCCCCCCACCCCCAGGCTGGCATTCTTACCCTTCTGGCAGTGCGTAGAGGTCCAACAGCGATAGTCCCCGTTGCCCGTTGAAGGTGGTCTGGATGCAGGGCTGCCCATCGTCCATGGTGCCCGGGCACACATCTCCGCACTCCTCGACCTGCTTGTTCCCGAAGATATAAGAGTTTTCCGGGAATCCAGCAGGAGGACCAGTCGATGGTGGAGAGGTGGCAGAGCTCCTGGTTCTTCTCGATGCGGACATCCCCCCGCATGATGTTGGTGAGCCGGTGCAGGCCGATCTCCCGTAGGTGCGGCATCTCGAAGATGACCAGGGCATAGTTCAAGAACAGGCTGACCCCTTGATGACCATCAGGTTGGGAAAGAGGTCCCGCAGGCTCTCCAGGCCGTAGACGCGGAAGATCAGCAGGTACTCGGTGATCAGGGTCAACCTCGGGAAGCTGAGGCCTTGGAAGTCTTCCGCCTTGGTGTTGAAGAGCAGCAGGATCTGCAGGTCCCCCTCGATCACCGAGCAGTTCTCCAGCTTCTGAAGCTGTGATATGTCGTGCCGGATGTCGAGGTTGCCGCAGACTGCGGGAAGGACAGAAAAGAATAAGATATTGATGGAATCAGACAATCGCCACGGAGCAGGAGGGGCCATTGAGTCTGTGTCAATCCCACCCCTATCCCTCTAACCCCATGCATTGACATTCCAGGACAATTTAGCATGGCCAATCCACCCTAACCTGCACATCTTTGGACACTAAGGGACAATTTAGCATGGCCAATCCACCCTAACCTACACATCTTTGGACACTAAGGGACAATTTATCATGGCCAATCCACCCTAACCTACACATCTTTGGACACTAAGGGACAATTTAGCACGGCCAATCCACCCTAACCTACACATCTTTGGACACTAAGGGACAATTTAGCACGGCCAATCCACCCTAACCTACACATCTTTAGACACTAAGGGACAATTTAGCATGGCCAATCCACCCTAACCTACACATCTTTAGACACTAAGGGACAATTTAGCATGGCCAATCCACCCTAACCTACACATCTTTGGACACTAAGGGACAATTTAGCATGGCCAATCCACCTAACCTACACATCTTTAGACACTAAGGGACAATTTAGCATGGCCAATCCACCCTAACCTACACATCTTTGGATACTAAGGCACAATTTAGCATGGCCAATCCACCCTAACCTACACATCTTTGGATACTAAGGCACAATTTAGCATGGCCAGTCCCCCTAACCTGCGTACATTTGGACTGTAGGAGGAAACCGGAGCACCCAGAGGAAACCCACGCAGACACAGGGAGAATGTGCAGAGTCCACATGGACAGTGACCCAAGCCGGGAATCGAACCTGGGTCCCTGGCGCTGTGAGGCAGCAGTGCTAACCCACTGTGCCACCGTGTGACTGGTTGTAGGGTTGACCCCGTTAGCTGAGCAGAGAGAGCCCAGTAAGCCCCCAAGATGATTCCTTGTCTAGCCTAAGATGAACTGAGGTTAATTGGGGGAAGGGCAGTAGGGTATTTAAGGGGCAGTAACAAGGTTTTGGAAGGGCATTTCATCACAAGAATGTACAACAGATTCTTCAAGATGGATAAGAGGCTAATATTAAGACCCCTGGAACTCCCCATTTCAGGCTAACTAGTGTAAGTGGTGTGGAGTATAGGATTATACGGAGGAACTTACTGGTGATGTCATTGGCTCTTGGTAATTTTGACCTCTGACACGAGGAGGTGTGCCAAAAACAAGCCAATCACATTGGACATGATGAATTCCCGCAATCTGTCAGGATTCAGTGATAAATATCAGCCGAAGGAGATTGTCATCGACTTCAGGAAGTGTAAAGGACAACATGCCCCTGTCTACATCAATGGGGACAAACGAGAAAGAGTGGAGAACTTCAGCTGTCCAGATCACCAACAACCTGTCCTGGTCCCCCCCACGCCAACACTATAGTTAAGAAAGCCCCACCAACGCCTCTACTTTCTCAGGAGACTAAGGAAATTCGGCATGTCCGCTATGACTCTCACCAGATGCTCCATAGAAAGCATTAGAACATAGAAAAACTACAGCACAAACAGGCCCTTCGGCCCACAAGTTGCTCCGATCACATCACTACCTACTAGGCTTACCTATAACCCTCAATCCTGTTAAGTCCCATGTACTTGTCCAGAAGTCTCTGAAAGACCCCATCGAATTTGCCTCCAGCACCACCGACGGCAGCCGATTCCACTCACTCACCCTCTGAGTGAAAAAATATTCTTTCTGGTTGTATCACAGCTTGGTCTGGGCTCCTGCTCTGCCCAAGACCGCAAGGAACTACAAAAGGGTGGTGAATGTAGCCCCAATCCATCACACAAACCAGCCTCCCATCCATTGACTCCGTCTACACTTCCCACTGCCTCGGGGAAAAGCAGCCGGCATAATCAAGGACCCCACACACACCCCGGACATTCTCTCTTCCACCTTCTTCCATCGGGAAAAGATACAAAGTCTGAGTCCCGTACCGACCAACTCAAGAACAGCTTCTTCCCTGCTGCTGTCAGACTTTTGAATGGACCTACCTCGCATTAAGTTGATCTTCTCTACACCCTCGCTGTGACTGTAACACTACATTCTGCACTCTCTCCTTTTCCTTCTCTATAACGGTATGCTTTGTCTGTATAGCACACAAGAAACAATACTTTTCACTGTATATCAATACACGTGACAATAATAAATCAAATCTATGTACTCTATGAAAGGTATGCTTTGTCAATATATCATGCCCTTTCTCTCCTATGTACTCTATGAACGGTATGCTTTGTCTGTATAGCACGCAAGAAACAATACTTTTCATTGTATCCCAATACGTGA
>NW_027650431.1:62500-70000 GCF_965287045.1 Carcharhinus amblyrhynchos
GGGGGCCCCAGACCCAGCATTTATTGCCCATCCCTAGTTGCCCCTTGGAGGGGCAGTGGAGCCACATCGCTGTGGCTCTCTGGGGTCACGTGTAGGCCAGACCGGGGTAAGGACGGCAGATTTCCTTCCCTAAAGGGAACCAGATGGGTTTGTTTTTTCACGACAATCCACGGTAGTTGTCATGGTCTCCATTACTGAGTATCGCTCTCACTTCTACAGATGCCAAGGGGTCTCAGAGGAGACGGGCGACCCCCCTGGAGAGCATCGGGCACGTATCGAGGAGCAGAGATCGGGACAGCGAGATGCACGCGCCCCCACGCCCGGGAACTGATTCTCCAGCTGACCTGCCCAGGGAGAAGCCCTCGGCCAGGGGCAGACACCCCCCGGGGACACAACCCCGTCCGACCGACGCCTCGCCCCCAGAGGAGCAAGATGGCCGCCCTCTGGCAGGGGTGACCCCAGCCACCGGTGAGAGCCCCCTGCTGAATGACGCCCTTCCGGAACATTCCCCCCGCGCCTGGCCGCCCCTGGAGGTGGAGGGGGGCAAGGGAGGGGTGAGGAAGGAGGAGGAGGAGGAGGAGGAGGAGACAGGGGCCGGAGGGCGAGTGGTCAACGGAGTGGTGGACGGAGAGGCAAGGGGGGACTCGGAGGGTGACCCCGAGCTGGTCGTGGAAGGCATTGTGCCCAATGGCTGCCCGCTGGAGCCTACGGGTGGTGAGGGGAGCCAGGTGGAGGGCACTCTGGAGGCAGAGGGGGAGGGGCCGGAGGAGGAAAACGAACGCCAGGAGTATTTGAGGGGGCAATTCGACCGGGAGATCCAGGCCCTAACCGCGGCGGCGATAACGGGATGGGCGAAGGATTGGGGTTCGGAGGGGCAGCAGGTGAACGGGGTCGGACCGGAAACCCGTGATGGAGACGGGACTGTCCCAGGAGGAGATTACAATGTTTGGCGCTGCGAGCAGGGGCTCAGTGAAGGAAGGAGGGGAAGTGGAGGGAGGGGCGGAGAATGAGGGGGGCAGCTGGTCAGAGGGGCCAATGCACGCGGAGGAATGGGCCTCACTATCCAACGGGGGAGGACTGGCGGACCTGCATTGGAGGCCCCGGGAAGCGAGGGGCTGGAGGAAGCCATTGATTCGATCCCTGGGAGGGAGTTCCCCCAGGAGGAGGGTCCAGGACCTCGGGAAGAGGCCGAGGGGTCCGGAGTGTCAGAGGAAAGCCACCTCGAAGCAGGGGAGGACTCACCCAGCGAGGAACACCCAAGGGAGGAGGCAGCCGAGGTGGTGAGGGAGCTCCAGGGCGATGAGACGGAGGCGGACTCATCGAGGGAAGACCTCTCCGGAGTGACCGAGGGAAAGGAAGGCCCGATTCCCTCAAGTGAGGGAGAGACGTCCATGCTAACCTTGGACCCCACCTCGGAGGGGGAGAAGGTTCCGGAAGGGCCGCCCCAAGGGAGGGCCGGAGAGCCGACTGGGGAGAACATTCCGGAAGCGGGGATCCCACTGTCAGCCGAGGGCCTCTGGTCGGAGGGAGGCGAGGGCGAGGAGGTCAAAGGTCGGGTAGATCCGGAGGAGGCCAGTGAGGGAGGGACGGAGGTTTGTGGGATTGAGGGTGGCTTGGAGGGGCCTGAGGGGAAGACGGAGGCCGCCTCGGAGGATCTGACGCCCCACGCAACGCCCCCGGCTGATGGCCAGAGTGAGGGAGCGGGGCAACTATCGCCAGGGGGTGGCCAACTCTCCAGGTCTCCCGAGGACCCCGCGATGGGCAGAGAGGCGTCCAGCGGCTTGCCCGAAGCCCCACTGGCGATGGGGTCGCCCGTGAACCTGATGGAGGGGGCGGCGGAAGGGGCGCCACCCCGGCATTCCCGGGAGATGAGGAAAAGGAGGAAGAAACGGAGGAGGACGGAGCCGGAGAGATTGGAGGCTTCCCACCAGCAGGGGGCGAAGACCCAAGTCTTTGAGGAAGCCGAGGGCCTGGGATCTGGGAGGGAACGGCCCCTCGAGTGCTTTGAGGACCAGGAAGTAGGAGGGATGGGAGCCGAGGGAAAAGATCTGGGAATGGAAGCGCAGGGGTGGGACGGGGAGATGGAAAACTCTGAGGCAGCCGAGGGATTGGCCGAACCGGAGATGGAGGAGGGGTTCCCCGCTGGCACCATGCAGGGGCAGGTGACCTATGACCCCAAATCCCTGATGGCCGAGGAGGAGGCTGATTGGGGGTCAGCGGTGCCCCTACTCGGTGAGGGAGCAAAGGAGGGTGGGGCTTACGGGGGGGTAATCGGCCTCTGCGGGGGGCAGTTTCCAGCCAACGGATCTGAGGAACCGTCAACGTCGGAGGAATGGACATCCTGGAGGCGTCCGAAGATCTGGAATGGGCCACGGGCGAAGATTTGTCACTGGGGAAGGATCCGGAGGATTTTCCCATCCGCCATCTTTGTCCCGAGGAGGAGACGCCACCGGAAGCAGGAGCAGTGCCGGCCACCCTGGATGGGGAAGGGCCTCTTGATCGGCCCCCGAGGGAAGGCGAGGAAAATGAGGAGGGAAACGAGGCGTCGTGGATGGACGAGGAGGACGGAAGAGGAAGATCTGGGGTACAAGCTGGAGCGCCGGCAGCCCTGGGAGACCCGAGCGAGGCCATCCCGGAGTTTGGGGTGGAAGACAGCACAGAAACAGCTGGGGGAAGTCAAGATCTTCGCCCCGACAGGGCACTGCTCTTCACCACCGAGGAGGATAAGAATCCGGCGCAGACCAAGGAAGATTTGGTGCTGGAAAAAGAACTCCTCAAGGAAGAAGGTGCGGTCTTGGCCCCGGAGACGGCGGTCCGTGAGGAGACTCCGGTCGAAGAAACGCCTCAGGCCGGGGAGGAGATGGAAAATCGAGGAGCGGAGGCACAAGAGTTGACTGAGGAAAGCGAGGAAGACGGCAAGGTCTTCGAGAGCGAGGAGAGGAAGGCAGAAACACTTGGCCAAGACGGAGATCGCGAGGGGAAGACCATAAGCCCGAGGGACGAGGAGACAGAAAATCGAGGAGCGAAGACGGAACAGTTGACTGAGGAAAGCGAACTCCGGGCGGAGGAAGACAACAAAGTCTTCGAGAGCGAGGAGGGGAAGGCGGAAACGTCTGGCCAAGACGGAGATCGCGAGGGGAAGACCATAAGCCCGAGGGGAGGAGGAGACGGAAAATCGAGGAGCGGAGATGGAACAGTTGACTGAGGAAAGCGAACTCCGGGCGGAGGAAGACAGCAAAGTCTTCGAGAGCGAGGAGGGGAAGGTGGAAATGCCTGGCCAAGACGGAGATCGCGAGGGGAAGACCGCAAGCCCGAGGGAGGAGGAGACGGAAAATCGAGGAGCGGAGGCACAAGAGTTGACTGAGGAAAGCGAGGAAGACGGCAAAGTCTTCGAGAGTGAGGAGAGGAAGGCAGAAACACTTGGCCAAGACGGAGATCGCGAGGGGAAGACCGTAAGCCCGAGGGACGAGGAGACGGAAAATCGAGGAGCGGAGACAGAACAGTTGACTGAGGAAAGTGAGCTCCGGGTCGAGGAAGACAGCAAAGTCTTCGAGAGCGAGGAGGGGAAGGCGGAAATGCCTGGCCAAGACGGAGATCGCGAGGGGAAGACTGTAAGCCCGAGGGAGGAGGAGACAGAAAATCGAGGAGCGGAGGCACAAGAGTTGACTGAGGAAAGCGAGGAAGACGGCAAGGTCTTCGAGAGCGAGGAGGGGAAGGCAGAAATGCCTGGCCAAGACGGAGATCGTGAGGGGAAGACCGTAAGCCCGAGGGACGAGGAGACGGAAAATCGAGGAGCGGAGACAGAACAATTGACTGAGGAAAGCGAGGAAGATGGCAAGGTCTTTGAGAGCGAGGAGAGGAAGGCAGAAACACCTGGCCAAGACGGAGATCGCGAGGGGAAGACCGTAAGCCCGAGGGACGAGGAGACGGAAAATCGAGGAGCGGAGACGGAACAGTTGACTGAGGAAGACGGCAAGGTCTTCAAGAGCGAGGAGAGGAGGGTGGAAACACCTGGCCAAGACGGAGATCACGAGGAGAAGACCGTAAGCCCGAGGGAGGAGGAGACAGAGCCCCTCGAAGACAACAGGGAAGACACGGACAAAGAGGTGGAGAGTCCGGAAGTGCCCCTAGCTGAGGCTTCCGGGAGTGCGGGAATGGGACTCCTCCCAGCGTCGGATGAAGCGTGGGGACCCTCGGAGAGGCCGGAGATGGAGGGAGAGCTTTTGCCCACCCCTTCGGGAGACGGAGTGAGGGAGGCGGGAGGGGAAGAACCCCTGCCCTCTCCGGCCACCCTGCCTCAGAGGGAGGGGGTGCCGAGTCGGAGCCCCCTCGGGGAGGAAGAGTTGAGGGATGGGACGGTGGGATTGGATGAGGAATCTGGCCCGCAGGAGGTCAGGGCGGGGCTTCTTGAGCTCGGGAGCCAATGGGAATGCCCGAATGACGTCCCCCCCTCGCCCGAGAGTCATTCCGAAGGGGCCCCCCTCTACGAAGTCACGGCTCCTTGGGAAGACATGTTCGCGGAGGCGAGTGTGGAGGCGGGAGACCCCGCAGCCGGAACTCAGGAGGCTTGGACGATGAGCGAGGAGGTGGACCTCCTATCGTGTCAACTCCTGGAAGATCCGGGCAGGACAGAATTCCCGGCGATACGGGGTTCCGGAGACTCATGGACGGAGACCGGCAAGGAGGAGGCCATCGGCAACACAGCCGAGATTCCCGCGAGGATCGAGGGATTGGAGGATGGGGGTGACCTGCCCGAGGGTCGCGACAAACCCCCCATCCCCACGGCAGACCCATCCCGGATTCCGGTAACGCCCGACCTTCCCCCGACCCCCTGGGCAACGCCGGCAGACTCCAGCTCCCCGGCAACCCTCAAAGATGGGGGTCCGCCAGAGGCCCCCCAAGCAGAGGGAGGCGAGCGCGGAGAGGATCTGGGAGTTGTTCCCCTGGACGCCAGCGAGGGCACAGAAGGAGGGGATGGAGGGAAGATTCAGGGGGTGGAGGACGGTGAATCTCTCGATGCCCTTCGGGAAGGAGCGCCCGCCATTCGCGAGGGGGCCGGAGACCTCCGTCAGGGCTCGGAGGAGAGAATGGACCATTCTCACGTTCTTGGATCATCGCTGGGAGAGGGGGCGTCCCCAGATGAGGCAGAATTGGTCCAGGGGACAGTTCCGCAGGAGGGTGAAGATTCCCAAGACGGATCAGGAGAGGAAGGGGAGAGGGATTCGTCAGAGGAAAACCAACTGGGGTCACACAACGGGGAAAGTCCCAATCGCAATGGCGAGAACTCAATGCAACACCACGCTGGGGACAAGGGGCCGGGGGATCTCTTGGGGGTAGACCCCCTCCCCGAGCCTCAAGATCTTCGCCAGGGTGACGATCGCCAGCAAGCGGCGGAGGCTCACGATACCTCCCTCACGAGGGGGGCCCTCAGCGAGGCACACCTCGCCGAAGACGTGGAGGATGAGGAACTCGGCGAGGTGGATGTCTCGCAGCGAGTCTTCGCCGTGGAGGAAGAGGGGGTCGACTGCGCCACGCTCGCCCCCGGGCCCAAGCTCCGCCAGCCCACCCCCCTGCCCTCCGAGGACCCACCGACCCGCCAACTCAACGGCGAAGACTCCATGGTCCAGGCCAACGGTGGGGGCGCGGCGGCCCAGACCCTGGAGGCTGCCTATCGCTACTGGTCATCGGAGGACGAGTAGAGGGTGGAGGGTCCAGCGGGTTGGGGGGGGGGGGGCCAACTCTGCGCCGAGAACGGGCATGAGGGGAGGGGGGGGTGTGAGTCGCCCACTGACACACAGATCTGAGGCCCTGGAAAATCTTCCAGTCCTTCCTCGCGCTCCCCCAATTTCAGCCCCTCCAGATTTTCCCCGAGCGAGATGTAGGGATCGTGCACCCCTCCCTATCCACCCCCACCCCCCCTCCACCCCCCACCCCCGCAGAGATCAGGACTCACCCATCTCCGCTCTGCACACTATCGCCACTGTGAGGCGCCCTCCTCCACTCTCCTCCCCGCTGTCTTCAACAGGGAAGTGGTATCCCCCTTCCCGTCTCCTACGGCGCGGTTTAATTCCGGTAAATTAGACGGTAGCTAGCGTGCGGACTCGGACACTCCGGGCTCCCGGCCGGAGTCCGAGTGAGACCGGCGTCCCGGAATTCTGGAATCCCACCGGCCGGGAGCACCGGAGAACTTCCTGCATCTGTTTTTTTTTTATAAGCGAGATACGGAGTGTGACGATGGTTAGTTTTCTGAAAACGAATAAATGGCAAAAAATAAAAATCGGTTGATTAGTGCGTCTGACTTAATGCTGAGGTCCCAAATGGGCTGCATTTATATAACGCCGTCAGCGTTCTCAATCTTCAGGGAGAGGGAGAGATGGAGACGGAGAGAGATGGAGAGGGAGAGAGATGGAGAGGGAGAGAGATGGAGAGGGAGAGAGATGGAGAGGGAGAGAGATGGAGAGGGAGAGAGATGGAGAGGGAGAGAGATGGAGAGGGAGAGAGATGGAGAGGGAGAGAGATGGAGAGGGAGAGAGATGGAGAGGGAGAGAGATGGAGAGGGAGAGAGATGGAGAGGGAGAGATGGAGAGGGAGAGAGATGGAGAGGGAGAGAGATGGAGAGGGAGAGAGATGGAGAGGGAGAGAGATGGAGACAGAGAGTGATGGGCAGAGACGGAGAGAGAGAAACAGGGAGAAGGAGAGAGAGATATGGGGGGGGGGAGAGAGAGAGAGAGAGAGAGGCGAGGAGAGAGAGAAGAAAACAGAGAAAGAGGTGGAGGGGTTTAGGGAGGGAATTCCAGAGCTTAGGGCCACCCCCCCAGGCAGCTGAAGGCACGGCCCCCAATGGCGGAGCGATGGGAATCGGGGGGTGCTCGAGAGGCCGGAATTGGAGGAACTCAGAGATCTCGGAGGGTTGTAGGGACTGGAGGAGGTTACAGAGATAGGGAGGGGGTGTAGGGGGCTGGAGGAGGTTACAGAGATAGGGAGGGGGTGTAGGGGGTTGGAGGGGGTTACAGAGATAGGGAGGGGGTGTAGGGGGCTGGAGGAGGTTACAGAGATAGGGAGGGGGGTGTAGGGGGCTGGAGGGGGTTACAGAGATAGGGAGGGGGGTGTAGGGGGCTGGAGGGGGTTACAGAGATAGGGAGGGGGGTGTAGGGGGCTGGAGGAGGTTACAGAGATAGGGAGGGGGTGTAGGGGGCTGGAGGAGGTTACAGAGATAGGGAGGGGGTGTAGGGGGCTGGAGGAGGTTACAGAGATAGGGAGGGGGTGTTGGATGTATAAACCGCACCCAGTGTGTATAAACCGCACCCAGTGTGTACAAACTGCACCCAGTGTATAAACCGCACCCAGTGTATATAAACCATATCCAGTGTGTACAAACCGCACCCAGTGTGTATAAACCGCACCCAGTGTATAAACCGCACCCAGTGTGTACAAACCGCACCCAGTGTGTATAAACCGCACCCAGTGTATAAACCGCACCCAGTGTGTATAAACCGCACC
>NW_027650431.1:75000-85611 GCF_965287045.1 Carcharhinus amblyrhynchos
TTGAAGGAAGTGGGGTGACTGTGGGAAATTCAATTAACACACAGCAAGATCCCACTCTCACCACGATGTGACAACCACCCAGATCATCCGGAAATCTTCCCAATATTGTTTGAGGGAGACGTATTGTTTCTTGTGCGCTATACAGAGCATACCGTTCATAGAGTACATAGATTTGATTTATTATTGTCACGTGTATTGGGATACAGTGAAAAGTCTTGTTTCTTGTGCACTATACAGACAAAGCATACCGTTCATAGAGAAGGAAAGGAGAGGGTGCAGAATGTAGTGTTACAGTCACAGCGAGGGTGTAGAGAAAGATCAACTTAATGTGAGGTAGGTCCATTCAAAAGTCTGACAGCAGCAGGGAAGAAGCTGTTCTTGAGTCAGTCGGTACGGGACCTCAGACTTTTGTATCTTTTACCCGATGGAAGAAGGTGGAAGAGAGAATGTCCGGGGTGCGTTGTGGGGGGGTCCTTGATTATGCCGGCTGCTTTTCCCCGAGGCAGCGGGAAGTGTAGACGGAGTCAATGGATGGGGGGCTGGTTTGTGTGATGGATTGGGCTACATTCACCACCCTTTTGTAGTTCCTTGTGGTCTTGGGCAGAGCAGGAGCCCAGACCGAGCTGTGATGTATCCGGAAAGGATGCTTTCTGTGGGGCATCTGTAAAAGTCGGTGAGAGTCGTAGCGGACATGCCAAATTTCCTTAGTCTTCTGAGAAAGTAGAGGCGTTGGTGGGGCTTTCTTAACTATAGTGTCGGCCTGGGGGGGACCAGGACAGGTGATCTGGACACCTAAAAGCTTGAAGATATAGGGGAAGAACAAAGTAGAAAGAACAGAATACACAGCATAGGAAGAGGCCATTCGGCCCACCAAGTCAACACAGGACGCAGGTCTAAGCTTTTGCTTCCAGATAGCCCCTATCTCTGTATTCGCGGCCTGTTCATGTATCTGTTGAGATGTCTCTGAAACGTAGCTATTGTATCTGCTCTCACCACCTCCCCTGGCAGCGAGTACCAGGTACTTACCAGCTTCTCTGTAAAGAAGCTTGCCCCTCACATCTCCTTTATACCTTGCCCCTTTTAACCCTAAACCTCTGTCCCCCACACTCATTGAAATATCTACCCCCGGGGAAAGACGATCGAATCCATAAGAAGCAAAGACTCCCTACAGTCCAGAAGGAGGCCATTCAGGCCATCGAGGGTGCACAGAGCACACGACAAGAAAAAGATTCCACTCTATCCCCATGTCTCAGGATTTTGGAAACTTCAATCAGGGCACTCCTCAACCTCCGATGTTCAAGTGAAGGTAGCCAGGAGTGTAGGGGGCTAGAAGGGGGTTACAGAGATAGGGAGGGGGTGTAGGGGACTGGAGGAGGTTACAGAGATAGGGAGGGGGTGTAGGGGGCTGGAGGGGGTTACAGAGATAGGGAGGGGGGTGTAGGGGCTGGAGGAGGTTACAGAGATAGGGAGGGGGTGTAGGGGGCTGGAGGGGGTTACAGAGATAGGGAGGGGGGTGTAGGCGGATGGAGGGGGTTACAGAGATAGGGAGGGGGGTGTAGGGGGCTGGAGGAGGTTACAGAGATAGGGAGGTGGTGTAGGGGGCTGGAAGGGGTTACAGAGATAGGGAGGGGGTGTAGGGGGCTGGAGGAGGTTACAGAGATAGGGAGGGGGGTTTAGGGGCTGGAGGAGGTTACAGAGATAGGGAGGGGGTGTAGGGGACTGGAGGAGGTTACAGAGATAGGGAGGGGGTGTAGGGGCTGGAGGAGGTTACAGAGATAGGGAGGGGGGTGTAGGCGGATGGAGGGGGTTACAGAGATAGGGAGGGGGGTGTAGGGGGCTGGAGGAGGTTACAGAGATAGGGAGGTGGTGTAGGGGGCTGGAAGGGGGTTACAGAGATAGGGAGGGGGTGTAGGGGGCTGGAGGAGGTTACAGAGATAGGGAGGGGGGTTTAGGGGCTGGAGGAGGTTACAGAGATAGGGAGGGGGTGTAGGGGACTGGAGGAGGTTACAGAGATAGGGAGGGGGTGTAGGGGCTGGAGGAGGTTACAGAGATAGGGAGGGAGTGTAGGGGGCTGGAGAGGGTTACAGAGATAGGGAGGGGGTGTAGGGGGCTGGAGGGGTTTACAGAGATAGGGAGGGAGTGTAGGGGGCTGGAGGAGGTTACAGAGATAGGGAGGGGGTGTAGGGGGCTGGAGGGGGTTACAGAGATAGGGAGGGGGCTGGAGGGGGTTACAGAGATAGGGAGGGGGTGTAGGCGGATGGAGGGGGTTACAGAGATAGGGAGGGAGTGTAGGGGGCTGGAGAGGGTTACAGAGATAGGGAGGGGGTGTAGGCGGATGGAGGAGGTTACAGAGATAGGGAGGGAGTGTAGGGGGCTGGAGGGGGTTACAGAGATAGGGAGGGGGTGTAGGGGGCTGGAGGGGATTGCGGAGACAGGGAGGGGATGTAGGGGGCTGGAGGAGGTTACAGAGATAGGGAGGGGGGTGTAGGGGGCTGGAGGAGGTTACAGAGATAGGGAGGGGGTGTAGGGGCTGGAGGAGGTTACAGAGATAGGGAGGGAGTGTAGGGGGCTGGAGAGGGTTACAGAGATAGGGAGGGGGTGTAGGCGGATGGAGGGGGTTACAGAGATAGGGAGGGGGGTGTAGGGGGTTAGAGAGATAGGGATGGGGGTGTAGGGGGCTGGAGGGGGTTACAGAGATTGGGAGGGGGGTGTAGGGGGCTGGAGGAGGTTACAGAGATAGGGAGGGGGGGTGTAGGGGCTGGGGTAGATTACAGAGATAAGGAGGGGGTGTAGGGGGGCTGGAGGGGTTACAGAGATAGGGAGGGGGTGTAGGGGGCTGGAGGGGTTACAGAGATAGGGAGGGGGTGTAGGGGCTGCACACAGTGATAGCCAGGACTGATACTCTATTTCAGCTGGGTGGGGACTTGGGGGGGGGGGGGGGGGGGGGGGGGGGTGGAATCTTTTGGAACCTGTAGATAAATCACTCAGAGATACTTAGCACTAACGAGGGGGATAGAATGTGACAAAGCAGCCAGTTGTTGGAGCTGGAACTGGACTGACAGGGCTGTGTGTGTCCTGGGGAGGGAGGGGGAGGGTAAGGCAGTGAGGGTTCATAAATTCTCCCACTACATCCATTTAAGGACAGGTTTCGGAGGCAGTGGACAGACTGAGACATCGCTGGAAATAACAGCTGATTGGGATATGGGAGGTAAGGTCCGGGCTTGGATCTGGAGAGACAGAGTCACACACTAATTCCCAAACTAATTCCCCACTCTCTCCCCATAGCCCTGTATCAACTAATCCCACTGCCCCGCTCCCTCCCCATAGCCCTGTATCAATCCCCAAACTAATCCCACTGCCCCGCTCCCTCCCCATAGCCCTGTATCAATCCCCAAACTAATCCCACTGCCCCCGCTCCCTCCCCATAGCCCTGTATCAATCCCCAAACTAATCCCACTGCCCCACTCTCTCCCCATAGCCCTGTATCAATCCCCAAACTAATCCCACTGCCCCACTCTCTCCCCATAGCCCTGTATCAATCCCCAAACTAATCCCACTGCCCCGCTCTCTCCCCATTGCTCAATCCCCAAACTAATCCCACTGCCCCACTCTCCCCATAGCCCTGTATCAATCCCCAAACTAATCCCACTGCCCCACTCTCCCCATAGCCCTGTATCAATCCCCAAACTAATCCCACTGCCCCGCTCCCTCCCCATAGCCCTGTATCAATCCCCAAACTAATCCCACTGCCCCGCTCTCCCCATAGCCCTGTATCAATCCCCAAACTAATCCCACTGCCCCACTCTCTCCCCATAGCCCTGTATCAATCCCCAAACTAATCCCACTGCCCCACTCTCCCCATAGCCCTGTATCAATCCCCAAACTAATCCCACTGCCCCCACTCTCCCCATAACCCTGTATCAATCCCCAAACTAATCCCACTGCCCCCGCTCTCTCCCCATAGCCCTGTATCAATCCCCAAACTAATCCCACTGCCCCCGCTCTCTCCCCATAGCCCTGTATCAATCCCCAAACTAATCCCACTGCCCCACTCTCCCCATAGCCCTGTATCAATCCCCAAACTAATCCCACTGCCCCACTCTCCCCATAGCCCTGTATCAATCCCCAAACTAATCCCACTGCCCCGCTCTCCCCATAGCCCTGTATCAATCCCCAAACTAATCCCACTGCCCCACTCTCTCCCCATAGCCCTGTATCAATCCCCAAACTAATCCCACTGCCCCGCTCTCTCCCCATAGCCCTGTATCAATCCCCAAACTAATCCCACTGCCCCACTCTCTCCCCATAGCCCTGTATCAATCCCCAAACTAATCCCACTGCCCCACTCCCTCCCCATAGCCCTGTATCAATCCCCAAACTAATCCCACTGCCCCACTCTCTCCCCATAGCCCTGTATCAATCCCCAAACTAATCCCACTGCCCCACTCTCCCCATAGCCCTGTATCAATCCCCAAACTAATCCCACTGCCCCGCTCTCTCTCCCCATAGCCCTGTATCAATCCCCAAACTAATCCCACTGCCCCCGCTCTCCCCATAGCCCTGTATCAATCCCCAAACTAATCCCACTGCCCCGCTCTCTCCCCATAGCCCTGTATCAATCCCCAAACTAATCCCACTGCCCCGCTCTCTCCCCATAGCCCTGTATCAATCCCCAAACTAATCCCACTGCCCCACTCTTTCCCCATAGGCCCTTAATCAATCCCCAAACTAATCCCACTGCCCCACTCTCTCCCCATAGCCCTGTATCAATCCCCAAACTAATCCCACTGCCCCACTCTCTCCCCATAGCCCTGTATCAATCCCCAAACTAATCCCACTGCCCCACTCTCTCCCCATAGCCCTGTATCAATCCCCAAACTAATCCCACTGCCCCACTCTCTCCCCATAACCCTGTATCAATCCCCAAACTAATCCCACTGTCCTCAAATATATATTTGTCTAAGTCAGACTGAAATAGAGGCATTGCTAAATGTGTTGTTAATCTTGGCACTGATATCTGCTGTGTACAGCTGGGACTCCATAGAATGTTCCAGTGGGAAGAAAAGATCGGGAAGCACCTGTCTACAAAGGAGGTACACCTGGTTCCTCTGGGTAACAGAGCTATTCTGTTCAGACTGAGATAAAGCCATTATTTAATTTCCTGCTTTTGTCTGACAGGTTCCACAAATAATTTAACCCAATATCTCTCAATTTGATATTCAGGCAGACAATATTGCTTAGGAAAGCTCCCACTACACTATCCCCCCATCAAACACTCCCAGGACAGGTACAGCACGGGGTTAGATACAGAGTAAAGCTCCCTCTACACTGTCCCCCCATCAAACACTCCCAGGACAGGTACAGCACGGGGTTAGATACAGAGTAAAGCTTCCTCTACACTGTCCCCCCATCAAACACTCCCAGGACAGGTACAGCACGGGGTTAGATACAGAGTAAAGCTCCCTCTACACTGTCCCCCCATCAAACACTCCCAGGACAGGTACAGCACGGGGTTAGATACAGAGTAAAGCTCCCTCTACACTGTCCCCATCAAACACTCCCAGGACAGGGTACAGCATGGGGTTAGATACAGAGTAAAGCTCCCTCTACACTGTCCCCCCCATCAAAACACTCCCAGGACAGGTACAGCACGGGGTTAGATACAGAGTAAAGCTCCCTCTACACTGTCCCCCCATCAAACACTCCCAGGACAGGTACAGCACGGGGTTAGATACAGAGTAAAGCTCCCTCTACACTGTCCCCCCATCAAACACTCCCAGGACAGGTACAGCACGGGGTTAGATACAGAGTAAAGCTCCCTCTACACTGTCCCCCCCATCAAAACACTCCCAGGACAGGTACAGCACGGGGTTAGATACAGGGTAAAGCTCCCTCTACACTGTCCCCCCATCAAACACTCCCAGGACAGGTACAGCACGGGGTTAGATACAGAGTAAAGCTCCCTCTACACTCTAATTATGAGTGGACTTATTCAGAACCTGTCTGACGGTGAACAGAATCAAGCTTCCAGACTCAATAGGCGTCAGGGGAACGTCTGCTGCATGGTTTTGGACAGAGTCCGGGGAAATTCCTGAACTCACGAGGGGCGTGAGGGAATGGGGCTTTTGCTGAGTCACGGAGCAGCTGTTTCACCAGAGGGCAGTGCGGCCTAGTCCGCAGGCTTCAGGGTGAATGAAGGGGTCAGGGGGCCTTTCTTTGAAATCTGACCCCCCCCGAGTGTTGAAAGGATCAATGTAAATTGTTCAAGGCTGAATCACCAGAACAAAGAATGATTTAATTTATATCTCATTGCTGCACACGCTGCCTGCATTAATTTACACAGGCCTTAATAGCTCAACTCACTTCCATTGTGGGGAGGGACGGTGCTGAGGGAGTGACGCACTGTGGGAGGGTCGGTGCTGAGGGAGCGCCGCACTGTGGGAGGGTCGGTGAGGGAGCGCCGCACTGTGGGAGGGTCAGTGAGGGAGCACCGCACTGCGGGAGGGTCAGTGAGGGAGCACCACACTGTGGGAGGGTCGGTGAGGGAGCGCCGCACTGTGGGAGGGTCGGTGAGGGAGCGCCGCACTGTGGGAGGGTCGGTGAGGGAGCGCCGCACTGTGGGAGGGTCGGTGCCGAGGGAGCGCCGCACTGCGGGAGGGTCGGTGCCGAGGGAGCGCCGCACTGCGGGAGGGTCGGTGCCGAGGGAGCGCCGCACTGCGGGAGGGTCGGTGCCGAGGGAGCGCCGCACTGCGGGAGGGTCGGTGCCGAGGGAGCGCCGCACTGCGGGAGGGTCGGTGCCGAGGGAGCGCCGCACTGCGGGAGGGTCGGTGCCGAGGGAGCGCCGCACTGCGGGAGGGTCGGTGCCGAGGGAGCGCCGCACTGCGGGAGGGTCGGTGCCGAGGGAGCGCCGCACTGCGGGAGGGTCGGTGCCGAGGGAGCGCCGCACTGCGGGAGGGTCGGTGCCGAGGGAGCGCCGCACTGCGGGAGGGGTCGGTGCCGAGGGAGCGCCGCACTGCGGGAGGGTCGGTGCCGAGGGAGCGCCGCACTGCGGGAGGGTCGGTGCCGAGGGAGCGCCGCACTGCGGGAGGGTCGGTGCCGAGGGAGCGCCGCACTGCGGGAGGGTCGGTGCCGAGGGAGCGCCGCACTGCGGGAGGGTCGGTGCCGAGGGAGCGCCGCACTGCGGGAGGGTCGGTGCCGAGGGAGCGCCGCACTGCGGGAGGGTCGGTGCCGAGGGAGCGCCGCACTGCGGGAGGGTCGGTGCCGAGGGAGCGCCGCACTGCGGGAGGGTCGGTGCCGAGGGAGCGCCGCACTGCGGGATGGTCGGTGCCGAGGGAGCGCCGCACTGCGGGAGGGTCGGTGCCGAGGGAGCGCCGCACTGTGGGAGGGTCGGTGCTGAGGGAGCACCGCACCGTGTGGAGGTCGGGTGTGACTGTGGGCAGTCGCCCTACCTCTGGCCAGATGTTCTGAGTTTGCCTTCGTCTGTAACCTCCTCCAGCCCCTACACCCCCTCCCTATCTCTGTAACCTCCTCCAGCCCCCTACACCCCCTCTCTATCTCTGTAACCCCCTCCAGCCCCCTACACCCCCTCCCTATCTCTGTAACCTCCTCCAGCCCCCTACACCCCCCTCCCTATCTCTGTAACCTCCTCCAGCCCCCTACACGCCCCTCCCTATCTCTGTAACCTCCTCCAGCCCCCTACACCCCCTCCCTATCTCTGTAACCTCCTCCAGCCCCCTACACCCCCCTCCCTGTCTCTGTAACCCCCTCCAGCCCCCTACACCCCCCTCCCTATCTCTGTAACCTCCTCCAGCCCCCCTACACCCCCTCCCTATCTCTGTAACCTCCTCCAGCCCCCTACACCCCCCTCCCTATCTTTGTAACCTCCTCCAGCCCCCTACACCCCCCTCCCTATCTCTGTAACCTCCCTCCAGCCCCAACAACCCTCCGAGATCTCTGCGTTCCTCCAATTCCAGCCTCTCGAGCATCCCCCGATTCCCATCGCTCCGCCATTGGGGGCCGTGCCTTCAGCTGCCTGGGGGGGGTGCCCTAAGCTCTGGAATTCCCTCCCTAAACCCCTCCACCTTTCTCTCCGCGCTTCCCCCCCTCTCTCTTTCTGAGTCACAGAGGTTTACAGCATGGAAACAGGCCATTTGGCCCAACTTGTCCATGCCACCCCTTTTTTTTTTAAACCTCTTTGCTCGTCCAATTGCCCGTGTTTGGCCCATATCCCTCTCTACCCATCTTACCATGTAACAGTCTTTCTGCCTCTCTCTTTCTCGCTGTCTGTCTCTCTCTGCCTCTCTCTCTCTGTCCCTTGCCGTCTCTCTCCCTCTCTCTGTTTCTCTCTCCCTTTGTCTGTCTCTCCCTGTCTCTTGGTCTCTCTCCTCCTTAAAACAACCTCTTTGGCTGAGCTTTTAGGCCTCCCCGTGTCTCTACTTTCTCCCTGCGTCTCTCGGCTGGGGAGGTGGGGGGTCACATTCTGTCCAACAATATTTCCCCCTGTGTTGTCCCTTGGTGGGAGGGAGGATGTTTCACCGGGAAAGGGGACTTTATAAGTGTATGTTTCTGTCCGGTGCTGTCAGCCTCCTGGTATTTCAATAGGCCTCACGGTGTCACAATCCCCCGACACGGCAACCCCCCCCCTCCTCCCCCGACCACCCCCCAATCTGTCCCCGCCAGGCCCCAGGCTGGAATGGGGTGGGGGGTGCACGAGGGGGTGAGCAGTGCCACCCACTGAAAGCTGGCAGATCTCCAAAACTGACAGAACATTGTCTCCATGATGGTGGGTGGGGGGGGGCGCCAAATATTTTTCAGTTGATTTATTAGTGTCACAAGTAGGCTTACATTAACACTGCAATGCAGTTACTGTGAAAATCCCCCTAGTCAACGCACTCCGGTTCAGATACACTAAGGGACAATTTAGCATGGCCCAATCCACCCTAACCTACACATCTTTGGACACTAAGCGACAATTTAGCATGGCCAATCCACCCTAACCTACACATCTTTGGACACTAAGCGACAATTTAGCATGGCCAATCCACCCTAACCTACACATCTTTGGACCACTAAGCGGACAATTTAGCATGGCCAATCCACCCTAACCTACACATCTTTGGACACTAAGGGACAATTTAGCATGGCCAATCCCCCTAACCTGCACATCTTTGGACTAAGGGACAATTTAGCATGGCCAATCCACCTAACCCGCACATCTTTGGACACTAAGGGACAATTTAGCATGGCCAATCCACCTAACCCGCACATCTTTGGACACTAAGGGACAATTTAGCATGGCCAATCCACCCTAACCTGCACATCTTTGGACACTAAGGGACAATTTAGCATGGCCAATCCACCCTAACCTGCACATCTTTGGACACTAAGGGACAATTTAGCATGGCCAATCCCCCTAACCTGTACATCTTTGGACACTAAGGGACAATTTAGCATGGCCAATCCACCCTAACCTGCACATCTTTGGACACTAAGAGACAATTTAGCATGGCCAATCCACCCTAACCTGCACATCTTTGGACACTAAGGGACAATTTAGCATGGCCAATCCACCCTAACCTACACATCTTTGGACACTAAGGGGACAATTTAGCATGGCCAATCCACCCTAACCTACACATCTTTGGATACTAAGGGACAATTTAGCACGGCCAATCCACCCTAACCTACACATCTTTGGACACTAAGGGACAATTTAGCACGGCCAATCCACCCTAACCTGCACATCTTTGGACACTAAGGGACAATTTAGCACGGCCAATCCACCCTAACCTACACATCTTTCGGACTGTGGGAGGAAACTGGAGCACCCGGAGGAAACCCACGCAGACATGGGGAGAACGTGCAGATTCCACACAGACAGTGACCCGAGGCCGGGAATCGAACCCGGGTTCCTGGCGCTGTGAGGCAGCAGTGCTAACGCCACTGTGCCACCACGCCAGCCAGATTCCTGCACCCCACGTCCTTCCCTTTTAAGAGCAGTTCACTCATGTTCTCTTTAGGTAAGGAAATCTGCCGTCCTTACCCCGGTCTGGCCTACATGTGACTCCACAGGCACACAGCAATGTGGTTGACTCTCAACTGCCCCTTCAAGGGGCAACTAGGGATGGGCAATAAATGCTGGACCAGCCAGCTGTCCCACGGATGAATGAGAGAGGAGGGGGGGGAGCCATTCCTAACAGACAGGTCCTCCTGTAAAGCCACTGTGGGATCCTTCTCTGCAGCAAGGGGGCCTGACCTCCTCTCCCTCTCTGAATCAATTAGATTTATTATTGCCACATGTATTGGGATACAGTGAAAAGTATTGTTTCTTGAGCGCTATACAGACAAAGCATACCGTTCATCGAGAAGGAAAGGAGAGGGTGCAGAATGTAGTGTTACAGTCACAGCGAGGGTGTAGAGAAAGATCAGCTTAATGCGAGGTAGGTCCATTCAAAAGTCTGACAGCAGCAGGGAAGAAGCTGTTCTTGAGTCGGTCGGTACGGGACCTCAGACTTTTGTATCTTTTTCCCGACGGAAGAAGGTGGAAGAGAGAATGTCCGGGGTGTGGGGGGGGGTCCTTGATTATGCCGGCTGCTTTTCCCCGAGGCAGCG